>NC_081760.1:37820506-38129256 GCF_963082965.1 Carassius carassius
GTGTTGACAGTAACTTTTGCAATGCCATTGGCTCTTGTTCGACCTCTAACCCCTCCAGGATTGACCTCCACATCCACATTTTTAGCAGGTGTTTGGTCAGGATTTGTTACATAGACCTTAATAAGAAATGTAAAAAAAGAATATCATCATATTTAACCAATATCAACATGTATCGTAGCTCAGTAGAGTGGAGTATGATCCCATTCTTAAATGTTCAGTAATTTTTTTTTCATACTGAGACATCAAAAGGCATCCCAGGTTTGAAGAAGTGTGGTGTTCTTTTGAAGAGAATGGTGTACGGTGACGTCACAATCTGAATACCATTCTTATGCGCTTCTACCATTTCACTGCCTGAAACACGCACATAAACACAGTCATCAGACATATTTCTCCTTTAGAGCTGGTAAAACATAAAAACCTTCTGGCAACTCTCAAACTAAAATCTCAACCCTCTACACTGACTCTTACTTCAGTCTGGCTCTTACCAGTTTCTGTTAAAACACTGGCTGAAATGTAGAGGGATTTCCCAACTAGCTGCTGGATGTCTGGGAAGTTCCCCTTGATCATTTGTATTTTTAGCTCTGCCTCTCCTTCTCCGTCAGTTATCTACAGAGAGACAAATGGCGACATCAACTCCATGTAACGTAGTTTTTGTTATTTTATAAAATGATATTTTAAACATTTTTTAACTATTTTATTAGATAAAAATGTTTTTTTCTTCATTTATTTTATACTATAATTAGACTATAAAATTGTAATGAACACCCTGCAACTACATCATAATTGTAGTTTTATAAAATTCATAAATACAATATTACAATTTACACATTTTATAAATGTTTTATTTAATAAAAATGTTTTAATGCATTTTTATTTAAATTGTTTTGTTTTTTTTCTTTAGGACTGTAAAATACAAAATAAATTCACAATGAAACAGCAGCTATGTTGAACCACAAACAGCAATGCCTTTGGTCTCCAAATGAAGTTGTGCATCATGTGGGATTATAATTAGTAAAGTTATAAAGCACAGCTCTGTCTGAACTCACCTGAACCTTTTGCAGTGAAGCAGCAATGCTGATCTTCTTCTCATTGTCTACCACACCAAACACCACAAATGCAGTTCCACTCACCTTATTACCAAACAGGTACCTAAAGAAACAAATATACCATATTTTACGGACTATAAGTCACACTTTTTTTCATAGTTTGGCTGGTCCTGCGACTTATAGTCAGGTGCGACTTATTTATCAAAATTAATTTGACATGAACCAAGAGAAATTAACTAAGATACATGGACCAAGAGAAAGCATAACCATCTCCAGCCGCGAGAGGGCGCTCTATGCTGCTCAGTGCTCCTGTAGTCTACACTGAAGACATAAAGCTCTCTCTCGCGGCTGGAGACTGTAATGTTTTCTCTTGGTTCAAAATAAATGCAAAATATAGTCCAGTGCGACTTATATATGTTTTTTTCCTCATCATGACGTATTTTTGGACTGATGAGACTAATACTCAGGTGTGACTTATAGTCCGAAAAATACGGTACCTATCAAACATTTGAGAATATCCCTTGTAATATATCTTCAAATAACCAGTGTGGTCACAGGAATAGAAAGTACATATTAGAGTACTAAATTGTAGTAGTGTGCACAGTCAAAGATAAATAAATTTATCATACTTAGCTGATATGTCTACTATCAGAGAGTTCTCATTCACAGAGAAGAATGGTTTGCGTGGATTTAAGGTCACTTCAAAGCTCGGCAGCACTACAAAAATTACAACAAATTACAGCCATTCTTCAGTATTTCTACTTTTCCAACATCATTTGTTCTCCAGAGACAGTAAACGTACCATATTCCATAACTTCAAAGTCAGTGGTGAAGTTCTTTTGTGGTGTCTTTGTGTACCTTGCGATCAACTTCCAAACCCCAGAGCTTCAAAACAGAATGTGTAGAAAACAAAAGCATCTTACTAACATAGAACACCTGCATTATGACTGAATGGTGCACAGCAATAAACAAACCTGGCAAGTTCAGGTAATGCAAAGTTTTTGGTCAGGATTCCTTGCCTTGGCTGGAATTGATTTCTTTCCAGTGTGATGCCTTGAGGATTCTTGGTAAACAGTAAAAATTATTTTATTTTATTTATTTATTTATTTTTTTTTTTTATCCAGTGACGGGATAATTCTGGTGCTTGTTACAGTATACAAGATGGTTAAGATATTTAATGTATTGATGCACAGAAATTTTACCAACTGAAAATATTTGCAAATGAGAGCTTAAATCTTTGACTGAAATTGTGTTTTTATTTTTATTATTATTATTATTTTTACTGTGCTTCTCTAATAATGGCTTTAATTACTGCTTAAGTAAAAAACCCGTACAGTGTATCATTAATTCCATCTTTGCTTGAATATACCGCATTAATTTCCGTACCATGATATCAACCGAGATGGAGGATCCATCAAATGGATGTTGATCAGGAGTTAAGGAGAAGATCCTGTAATTAACTGGAAAAAAATAATAATTTGTTACATCAAATATTACTATGTGCACTACAGCTTTATTTAATGCAAAACTTTATGCATGTATCGCATTGTCATAATGCGACTGCATGGTGACAGCAAACACACATCTTCTTTAAAAATCATTTTTACACAGCTGAGAAATATATCAGGTTTTCTGCATTCTCTCTATAATGAAAAGGACTCTGTTAATGTGTACGTGATTCTTTCTTGTTTTTATTGATACAGAAATTATTATAAATTATAATTAAAATGTTTAGTTAGAATATCCAGTACTGAATGCTACAACCAACACAATTTTTTTTAAACCATTTTAAAGACTCTAATTTTATAACCCAATTAAAAAGCATTGTGACCCATGCCTAAAATAAATCTAAATGGTACCTGTGCTAACAGGTGTGTAGATGGGTTTGTCTGTTTGGATAAATATATATCCAGTCTGGAATGAGAGCAGGACCACTTTCTCCAGAGTGACGGTTGGAAACTGAGCTTGTAGATACACATACTGCTTCTCCAGAGGATCGTCAGAGAAGAAGTTCTGATCATCAGGGATCTGTACAAAAGATAATCAGTCTGAATTATAAAAAAAAATATGTCAATGAGACATCACTGCACTGTAATTACTGCACTCTCACCTTTATATCTGTAAGGATCTGGAAATTGTTGGCTGTAGTCAGTGTCACTGATTTAGACAGTATATCCAGGTTCTTCTTTGGGTGGTTCTTTACTGTGATCCTCACGTTCAGATCTCCTCCAGAGTAATCCTGAGCCTCCACAAACACGTTCTCTGAGGAACCCACCCTCAGCATATTAGGAGCCGACAGAACAAACCTGAGGAGGTCAATACTCAAGATTTGCTTTTGTCTATCAATAGGAGCATTTTCAGGAATTTCAGAAACCACCTTTTCGGAGGTTTAAAAAAATGAATGTACTTACAGTGGGGCACATATTGTAAGCAAAGGGAAGCAAAGAATGATGGCAGTCAGCGTCACTATGTCCACATGCATCATGTTCATCATCTGGCTGCATTAGCAACATTAGTAGAAGCAGAGCAATGTTTTATCATTCATCTACATCCCTCCTCGTTTCTAGACATCATCGTCCTCAGAACAAACTGTTGAGTAACTTGGATGGAGAAACTGGAGTATGATCGAGCAACTATTGGTGTGTATTTATGTTGTGCAACACCATATAATTGAAAAGCTTTAGTTAAGACAAATGCGTGTCCACAACCCAGTTTCACAACACACTTTGTCTAGACTAGTCTTCAAACTAAGGGTGACATGGCAAAACAAACCCACCAGTGCAAGAATTCAGTTGCTTACTTCCACATTCTTCTTTGCATTTCTTGCTGAAGGATGAAGTTGCGAGGAAGCATAAAGATATTAAGAAGCACCCAACAGTCGAAACATCAACAGTCTATGTCAGTTTGAGATAAATGTGCCAAAACGCTCTTGAATAGCAGTTAACTTGAGTGCTAAAAATGTGTCACTCAAAATAACTACCTATTGACCTAAACCAGTTGGTCCATTACCAGTCATGTCCAACAACTGAAAATTGTTTCAATAAGTTATTAAATAGTTGGCTGTTATTATGCAATTAGAGATGGTCTAAAATGTCTAAACTACAAGCTATTTTTGGACAATAAATGGTTTAATGGTTTGGTTTAAACTTTTTGCATCTTAGAATTTGCCGGCTTCCTGGTTTCTCAACTTAAGTTAAAGGGTAACACTTTAGAATAATGATCCATTAGTTAATGTTAGTTAACTACTTTAGTTAACATAATTTAAGCAAGAACAATATTTCAACAGCATTTATTAATCTTAGTTGGTTAATTTCAACATTTACTAATGCATTATTCAAATCAAAAGCTGTGCTTGTTAACATTAGTTAATGCACTTTGAATAAGCATGAACTAACAATGAATAACTGTATTTTCATTAACTAACGTTAACAAAGATGAATAAATACAGTAATGCATGTATTGTTCATTGTTTGTTCATGTTAATTAATGAATAAACTAACATTAACTAATGGACCATTATTCTAAAGTGTTACCAGTTAAAGTTTTAAAAAGTATTTGTATCTTTATATGAAAACCCACAGTTAACCTGATATTAGGAACCACACTGTCTCAGGCAAAGGCAACAGGCAAAGAGTCAGTAAAATTGTATGTTAGAAAATAACAGAATAGTATATTTTTAGCTTGATTGACTTGCAAAACTAAATTAGAAACATCAATCCATACACCTCATTTATTTTTCCTCCCCTTTTTCTTTATTATTTATTTATGTATTTATTACCTTGAAAAAGCAGTTTCAAAAGCATTCCAACCAGACATGGCACCATCTGGGCAAAGAAGGATGACCGGACTAGTTTGTGTAACTATCCCCTGGTTTCACAGACTAGTCTTAAACCTATCCTAGACTAAAATGTAAATCTGAGCTGTTTCATCTGAAAGAAACTTGCATTGACTGATCTTAAAATATATCAGTGCCTTTATTTTGTGTCAAGATGCACACCAGTAATGTTTTTTGTCTAAGGCACATTTGTAAAAATTGCTTAAATGTCTTAATTGAACTAAGATCTAATCCTGGCTTAGTCTAAGCCCTGTCTGTGAAACCGGGCCTTATAGTCTAAAATATTCTAACTGCCCATCTTTTTTCCATCTTTTTTTTATTTTAATTCCCAGAATGTTCTGCTAAGATAACACTCTCTAAAAAACATTCTAAAAATGTCTATTGATAACATTGATAACAAAATGTTGGTTGAAATTGAAAACCCAACCTCGGATTAGTGTCAAACTCTAGCATAAATACTCCAAAAACAGCATTACCAACTTCACGCACGATAAACAAGATTGGCTTTAATTTCTGTCATACATTTAAAAAAAGTTCTTATTAAGATTAACATAACCATTATGGGGATCAGTAGTTGGTCAGTAGTTGAGCAGTATGTAACTATGAACAGCAAAAACACTGAGTGTGATCAGATGATGTTGGCTTTTTGCTGAAGATTTCATCATGTAATGATCTGATTGTGTAATTTTCAAAGATTTTGAGTCAGACAGTAAAACTAAGTGAAGGCTCAGCAGGGCATGGTGGGAATAGAGCCGGTAAAAGAACTGTAAACCACATAATCATGGCCCACAATGATGTTTGGTAATAAAATGAAGAAGCAAGCACAGACACATGTGTATTTTCTTCCTCTCTTTTACTACTCTCCTTTTCCCCCTACTCCCACATCTAGTAGCTACGTATTACCTCTGCAGATGCAACAGTTGATTAATTATTGTAAAGTCTTACCCAAATAATGTTTTTTGAGTGTTCACTTGAATATCAGGCTTAGGAGAGCTAAGCCATCCCCCCCCCCCCCCCCCCCCCCCAACACCTAAACCCACCCTCAAGTTGTGCGTCCTGGCGCCAGACTTGATTCCAGTGTAACACTGACTTCTAAAGTCTTCTGTTTCTTTACCACACTCCTTCCCAAACGTCAGTTCTGAAAGTATTGACTGTTGGGGGCCCTCCAGGAACATGGGAACTACTGATCAAAACTTAAAAACATGAGAATTTAAACTGCTTTACTGCATTTATGGCAATCATAAACTACTAAATTAAGCCCATGAAAACAAATAGATGGTGACCATATGTAAAACTAAAATGCATTTTGAACTTATATGAGTGTGGGACAACCTTTACAAAATCCTGAAATCAACAAAATCATACTGGAGAAAAAAAAAGTGAGTTTGGGCCTCTAGGTGATGTGATGATACAATTTATCCGGCATGAATTGTTCATACTTTATTACCACCGATGACAGTTTTACAGCACAGACTTCTATGGAATCTGATTTATGTAAATGTAAGAAGTGAGATAAGCAATCTTTAAACGTAATATCGCAGTGTGTTCCCAGCGTGAGCAAAAGTAAATGTGCAGAAGTAAGTACTGCTAACTTTGCAATCACGGATCTGGCGAATTAGAATGATTTGTCAATGCGTTATGACAAAATTCAAAACTTTGATACAGATGCTATAGTTTCCCTCATTCATGAGATGCAACAGAAACCAGTGGCCAAAAAAAAAAAAAAAACAAGCAACAAGAGGGAAGAGATCCAGAAGAAAGTGACAGAATCACAAGTGTACTGACTGCACTACGAGACCTTTCTCTTTCAACTGAAATGACAGTCAAAGCTCCCCACTGGGCAAAGTTACGTCCAGTGGACGTCTTTTTATGTCTTTGCTGACATTGAAAAGACGTCCACTGAGGAGCCAGAATGAAAGTTTTTATGACGTCTTTTTTTGACGTCTTCTGTACGTCTGATTTAGACATTCACAGAACCTCCTTACAAGGTTAAAAACTAGTTCAAAAGTGGTCAGTAGAAATATTTCAACATCATTTAAGGTTCATTTAGACATAATTTATACTGTTTCTGGACCAAATCAACACTCACAGGATTTATACTCGTGTTATTTCAATGTAAGATCATCCTCTGCTTAGATCTTCAGAGATTTAATGTCTTTGATTTGCAGTTGATTTTACCACATGCTCAATCGTCAGTTATTCCATTATTTCATGAAGATTATTTTATTTTCTTGATTTTAGGACAAACACAGTGTCTGGAAATTACATTGAAATAACATGAGTCTAAATCTAATGCATCCTGAGAGTGTTGATTTGGTCCAGAAACAGTCTATTATGTCTAAATGAACCTTAAATGATGTTGAAATATTTCCGCTGACCACTTTTGAACTAGTTTTTAACCTTGTAAGGAGGTTCTGTGAACGTCTAAATCGGACGTACAGAAGACGTCAAAAAAAGATGTCATAAAAACTTTCATTCTGGCTCCTCAGTGGACGTCTTTTCAACGTCTGCAAAGACATAAAAAGACGTCCACTGGAAGTAGCTTTGCCCAGTGGGTACATCTAAGTTGCTCAAAAATCTCTCCGTGAGGGTTCACTGGCTTGCACTGGGTTTAGGACAACACAAAGATTCCTTCTAAATTTGATATTAATTGTTAGTAAGTGAAAGCATTATTGTTGAAATACAGTGTTGTATCCCTGCTATTAATAAAAATTATAAATCATATCGTGAGTCTGAGTTAAAATCGGAAGAAGCATGGATGTCACTACAGTTGATAAAACAAAAAAAAAAGGAAAATCTCATTTTGCATATATATCTCTATCTTTATTTATTGAGAAAGATGTTGCCAAAGAAAAGAATAATATTTTCTTTAACGTTATTTGGAAAAATACATCTCATAAATAAAAAAAGAAGTCTTTCCTCAATTTTGAAACGTAACCATCTACCCTTTAACCTGTAGTTTTTTTCCAAATTTCATAAACAGTGTCTCTTCACTCTTCATGATTTCAAAATAAAATTTTGTGCTTTGCTTATTTGAGGAAATATTCTGTCTTATGAGAAATTTGTGACATAACATTGTTTCCCGATTCCTCCAAAAGAGTTCAATATGGTCGTTAAAGCAATTTCACCTAGATTAATTCACCTTGTTAAAAGTCATTCTATATTTTACCCTTGGAAATGTAATAGTAGGCATGTGCGCCAAATTGTTCGTTTTAAAAGGAAAATTTCTTCAGGAGGAAATTTCTACTAGAGGTCATTGTTTGAGGATATAGTCTGAAAAGAACCTGGCTTTTACCTGGGAAATATTGTTTTTCCGATAAGCCAAAAGAATAACACATTTTAATATTTCCTTTCAATTCTAACATTTCTTAATATTTGGACATTTACAGCTCATGTTCTCAAACAAGCAGAGAAGACACTAGCAATTTTTCTTTTTTCAATTGCCCTATATCCAAGCAATTTTTGGTCTATTCTAGGTTCTCATGTATTTTTTTTTTTAATATATATATATATTTTATTTTATTTTTATTATAATACTAAAAATAAACCCCTGGAACTATAATTCATCCTGCAATATATTTTATGATTATTAAACAGATATACAGTTTCAAAAGTATTGCACAAAAATTATAATGTTGGATTTGTAATTCAGAATTGCAAGAAAATTATGAATTTTGCCAGTCACTCCAAAATTAAAATTTACCATTTTTATTCAGACAGTATTTTTATGTATGTATATATAATTAGAAAAGTATTTTGGATAAAACAACAATATGAAAATTAATGGTAAGTTTTCAAGAGATGACATTTAATTTCTATAATCAACAAATGTTGGTTATATAATTATGTAGCACATCCGTCTGTGAGAAGGCTGTCCTGGAGGTCAGAGATGCCGAGGTATCGAGCCCTGTGTTCTGGAAATTGGCTTTCCTGACTTGTAGGCCAGTATTCAACCCAGGTCTGCTCTCCAAAGATGTACTGCAGACTAAAAACGATACAAGAGTGAAGACAAAACATAAAAAAATGAGAAGCTACACATCATGTCCAGTATAAGGATCAAGATAAAATGTTTAAAAAGGAAATACATTACATACATACATTCTGAAAAACATTTAGCCTACACATATTTTCAACAACTACTGTATTTCTCTTGTAATAAAAAATAAATAAATAAAAAAACAGGTATTGACCATGAAAATAAAAGTCCAACATATTGGCTAATGCCGATAATAATAATAATAATAATAATAATAATAATAATAATAATAATAATAATAATAATAATAATAAAAAAGGCCAAATATGGGATGATATATCAGCCTTGGAAATATATCAGTCCAACACTACTATATATATATATATATATATATATATATATATATATATATATATATATATATATATATATATATATATATATATATATATATTAGGGCTGGTAAGCAATTAAAAATTTTAATCTAATTAATTACATGATGTGGTGATTAATTAATCGAATTAATCGCACATCAAATTTGGATAAATTATTCAGAAAATATAATTTAAAGTCATTGTTGTGCAAAGCATCAAACAGAGATTACAAAAACTGGGTTCAGCAAGAAATATTTTACATTTACATTTAGTCATTTAGCAGACGCTTTTATCCAAAGCGACTTAAAAATGAGGACAGTGGAAGCAATCATAAACAACAAAAAGAGCAATGATATTTAAGTGCTATAACAAGTCTCAGTTAGCTTTAACACAGTACACATAGCAAGGGCTTTTAAATAATATAATAAATAAAAAGAAAACAGATAGAATAAAAAAAGAATAGAGCAAGCTAGTGTTAGAGGTCTTTTTTATAATTGTATAGTAAATAAAAAGTAAATAGAATACAAAAAAATAAGAACGATATTTAGAGTGTTTTTTTTTTTTTTTTTGATGGAATGATTTGTTTCCTCTGCTGAAATCAGCTGCTGAGTTCATGGGTGGAACAAAAATATGGCAGGACTTTTACTCTTTGGCCCCTGGACTACCCACCTCTGAAAGTCATTCAGGCGGACTTTAAATAACATAAAATAGAACTTTGCATAAGTTGCAGCAAAAAAAAAAATTGTCACTTCATTGCACTACACTCTACAGACTTTGAAGGCATAAATCTCAGGCAAATCCTGCTCTGTTGAAGACACACAGTGGACACCTACCTTCCCCCGAGGTCTGGCAGGTCAACAGATCTGCCCATGATGAGGTACGACTTGCCTTTCACCAATCCTAAAGGTTCTCTGCAACTTGGGCGAGCCAAAAATCGTCTCACTTTCTTCTCAACATCCACATCAGTGCCTACAGGACAGAACAGTGTTTAGGACACAATTCTACTGCAATGCAATTTAACTTTCTGTAGAGAATGTATAATGGGATAAGTATACAGTAATGAACTGTACCTTCTTTCAGCACCTGGTCCACCCTCAGATCATAGATGTCCGAGTCCTGTTTCAGATCCATTCCCTCCACTGTAACTTTATAAACTGTCAAACACATTATATTGTTATCAGAACTAAAAGGCTCAGGCCAAACATTTTTACTGCATTTGCACAAGTCATGTACACCTAGGATGGCATGAGGGTGAGTAAGTCATGGGGTCATTTTCATTTTTGGGTTAACACGCCCTAAACCTTGTGAATCTTAATTTCTGGAAGTATAAGTGTCATAAACACGAATCAACGCAGAACTGAATGCATTTACCATAATCCATTCCAGGTTCACAGGCTCTATCTAAACGCACTTCATCTCCAACATGGTTTTTCTTCTGGTAACTGCAGTTTTCTGTGTTCAGAAAAGTTGATAATGTACATGCACACACATTCACACTTGTAATCAGAGACAAATTTGTTAATTTTTCCTTGTTTACATTTAAAAATAAAATAAACCATAATTTCTTCAAATGTTAAATCTGGTAATATAGATGATTGCAGTTCAACCCTAGCAGTTTGTTGAGCACATTAAAGGCCGGACTGTTTAATTACAACATTTAGGAATGTTTTTGCAGGCTAACATTAGTGGACTGCAGGGGACCAAATAAAATGATTTATTATATAAACAATATTTTGTGGCTGATAATACCTTCTGCACACTGGCACAGGTCTCCCTTACACAGTATGGATATAGCACCATCTGTCCTTTCAGGGTGGAAGAACTTTGTACAGCGTGCATCTGAAAAACACACACACAAAACAGACATGGATCAAACAGACATGATTCATCAAATGCAAATTAATTAATCAATCAGTTCTGGAATGTAAGCTACTTTATTATAGCAAAGTGCATGAGCCCATGGTTCTTTGTAACTGCAAGTTTCAGTTTAGATTTAACTACTACAGATATGCTGTTTATAATGCCACTATAATTTATAATTGTTTTATACTTGTACAGGTGCATCTCAATAAATTAGAATGTTGTGGAAAAGTTCATTTATTTCGGTAATTCAACTCAAATTGTGAAACTTGTTTATTAATTAAATTCAGTGCACACAGACTGAAGTAGTTTAAGCTTTGGTTCTTTTAATTGTGATGATTTTGGCTTACATTTAAAAATATTATTAGTGAATATTTGGCCTTCTGGAAAGTATGTTCATTTACTGTACATGTACTCAGTACTTGGTAGGGGCTCGTTTTGCTTTAATTACTGCCTTAATTTAGTGTGACATTGAAGCGATCAGTTTGTGGCACTGCTGAGGTGGTCTGGTCTCTTGTTTCTCATTTTCCTCTGGACAATAGCTCATAGATTATCAGTGGGGTTCAGGTCTGGTGAGTTTGCTGGCCAGTCAAGCACACCAACACCATGATCATTTAACAAACTTTTTGAAGTGTGGGCAGGTGCCAAATCCTGCTGGAAAATGAAATGAGCATCTTCAAAAAGCTGGTCAGCAGAAAGAAGCATGAAGTGCTCAAAAATATCTTGGTAAACGGCTGCAGTGACTTTGGTTTTAAAAAAAAACAATGACATTGCACCCCAAATCATCACAGACTGTGGAAACTTAACACTTAATTCAACTTGGGCTCTGAGCTTCTCCACCCTTCCTCCAGACTCTAGGACCTTGGTTTCCAAATGAAATACAAAACTTGCTCTTATCTGAAAAGAGGACTTTGGACCACTGGGCAACAGTCCAGTTCTTCTTTTCCTTAGCTCAGGCAAGATGCCTGTGATGTTGTCTGTGGTTCAGCAAATTCCTTGACACGTCTGTGTGTGGTGGCTCTTGATGCCATGACCCCAGCCTCAGTCCATTCCTTGTGAAGTTCACTCAAATTCTTGAATTGATTTTGCTTGACAATGCTCATAAGGCTGCGGTTCTCTCGGTTGGTTGTGCATCTTTTTCTTCCACACTTTTTCCTTCGACTCAACTCTCTGTTAACATGCTTGGATACAGCACTCTGTGAACAGCCAGCTTCTTTGGCAATGAATATTTGTTGCTTACCCTCCTTGTGAAGGGTGTCAATGACTGTCTTCTGGACAACTGTCAGATCAGCAGTCTTCCCCATGATTGTGTAGCCTAGTGAACCAAACTGAGAGACCATTTTGAAGGCTCATTTAACCTTTGCAGGTGTTTTGAGTTGTTTAACTGATTGACATGTAACCCTGATCATAAACCTAAAACAGATATTTCCTGAAAAGTTATTTCTCAATTCTGATTGGTTAATGGATGTTGATCCAGGAACATGTTGTACTTGGTGAAATCATGGCCACCGTGTGTATGTGTGTGTGTGTGTGTGTGTGTGTGTGTGTGCACCAAACGCTTACTGGGTGAGTAATATTCATATATTGTGACTGCAGCGGGTTGTAGGACACCCACATTAAGCATCTTGTTCATTCTGAAGGCAAGTCTTTGTGGCTCTTTACGCAAAACCTGAAAAAACAGGAAACAAACCAAATTTTTGATTAGGCTACAGGTCCTATTGCACACTGGAAACGGTCCATGTTAACATAAGCACAAGAAAAAAGGAATAAAAAAAGGAATTAAACAATTTACACTGCAATTATATTGTGGTATAGCTGATATAAAACAAAATAAAATGTACATTTTTTACACCGATATGCTATATGTTAAATATGTACTTTCTCTTGTGGTTATAAGACTATAATAATTCGGCCAAACTGCAAAAAATGCGAATGCAGTAACATGGAACCTTCTGGCAGTAGAGTATATTCTTTGTCGGCCAATCAGAAGCAAGAATTCAACATATTTTAAATAAATATATTATAGAAATACCCTGTCTAAGTAGAGGATGAGGGATCCTCGCTCTGAGAGCACTTTGTCCATCTCAAATTTCTGAATGTATCTCTCCTTCCCTCTGGACAACTGAGGGCAAAGAAACAAGACACAAATGAACACATGATATGATAAAATTGCTTTATTACCTGCTTGTAAATGATTATTAGATTGCATGCACAATCAAGGTTGTTTTTTATATAGTGCTTTATACAACACAAATTGTTTCAAAGCAGCTTCACATTAAACCAAAAAAACTGTGTTAAAATGTTTATGAATCACGAAACAAAATTTCAGCTGTAAAGCAGCTCTAGTGTCATGATTCAACTCGATTCAGTACAGTGTTGTTTCAATGCAGTTCAACTGCTAAAGTTTCAAAATTCATTAAAAAATTTAAATTCATTAAAAAATTTAAATTTAAAAGATGTATTTCTACAGAACACACCAGTGTTGTTATTATTCATCTCAAGTCAGTTTGATTTTAATCTAAATAAAGTGAATGAAGGCCTCCTGTAGTGAATCAATGCATTTTTGTAAGAAAAATATCCATATTTAAAACTTTTAAACTCTAGCTTCCACTGACCATTGCACGCAAGCTCATTCCAGCAAATGATTTAGGACGTAGGAGTATTGTAAGGTCCCGTGCACGAGAACCGACGTTTGTTTACAGAAGCAAAGGAAAATCATTCTCCTCTTGGCTTATATCGAAATACTCATTTTTCATTTTTCAACAATCATTTTTCTTTACATCTTTTTAATCTTTGTTTTGTACTTCTTTGTAACTTTTCATCTTTTCATGTCCTATTTCATCCACCGGAAAAGCGTTCTATTGTGAACATACATACAATAGTTAGCGGAAGCTAGAGATTTTATATGGATGGATGTTCTATATTGGACTTTTTTTGGACTATTGACAAAAAACACCTATTCACTGCCATTATAAAACTTGGAAGAGCCAGGAAAATGTTTAATACAACTCCGATTGGATTTGTCCGAAAGAAGAAAGTCAGATAAACCAAGGATGGCTTGAGGGTGAGTAAATTATGTTAAATTATATTTATATTTATATTAAATTATTTTCATTTTTGGTTGAACTATTCCTTTAACAGGATAATGTAATGCTAAACTGCGTTAGCAATAGCTGTTTAGATTAAATCAGCTAGTGATTTGACAATGTCAGATAAGCCTTATATTTAAGGTTTGCTTCTAGGATGTTCTAGATTGATGTAATTTACTATACAGATGTGAGGCATCACTGCATCAGTTTATCATCACAATACCTCTTCCAGATCTCGGTTCTCCACAGCAAATCCAGTCGGTATGCCAATGTCCAGAATAGTCATGGTGGCATCAGTTTTATCACTTTTGTAGCTGTGAAGATGAAGATATCAAGAGAAGATTTTAATGACAGGTCTTTTTGGTTTTGTAGTTTTGCTCCATCTATTCTGTCTGTGTTTAAAGCTGTTTTCACACTAGGGCTTTTGGTTTGAACCCGAATACATTTGACTTCCGATTTATCATGTAGTAGTAATGCAGAGTTGCTCATCTCTGAATAAACTTGTCTCTGTAAAGCGAGTTGCTTCTGTGTCAGAATACACTGAAACTGAAATCTCTGTCAGCTGTCACTAGAACTCACATTCATGACGCAAACAATAATAATAATAAAAAAAAAAGTGATCGAACTTGGACACCGACTAATCAGTGAAAAGCCAATTAACAAGTCAGAGTGAGAAAACAGCCAAAATAATCACATGCTGTTATTGGCATGACAATAAACTTATTAGAATATGTGTTAACATACTAGAAATCCATAGTCATCTTGTACGTTTCAATGGCTCCTTGTTTTGCTAAAGAAAAAAGAAAAAAATTGTTAAAAATCTAAACTAACAAACAACACATAATGACAACACATAATGAAGTCTTATGGAGGTTTTATTTTAGCTCTGGATGTATGAAAAGTGCCACAGAAAGGGTAGGAATTCAATCTTACTTTCAATGTCTTTCTCCATTTTAACAGTCAGATCAAAGGAAGTACAGTCAGATTTCTTCTCAACAGGTCTGGCGTAGTACATCGTCAGAACCTGAAAACAGCCGAACGTCTCAGATTAGATGTTACACACTTTAATATTGCAGTTGACTGTATAAAAGCTCATGAACACTCACTGAGAGAGTCGCTGTTCCAGTTCCTTTAGCAGTTACATTGAACTCCTGTTTTATGTCCACCTGTTGAGTGAATGCAGACATACTCGAGTCATCAGAATTAAGTCCATGATATAATAGAGATACCTGAAGATTTCACTGACCAAATGTAAGACCATTTACATTGTAAACAATTAAAACTGATGGATGACAATTAATAAAACTAACATAACCCCCCCCCCCCCCCCCCCCCCCCCCCCCCCCCAAAAAAAAAAAAAAAAAAAAAACAGTTTGAATCTAGTAGATGAGTTATTCCTCACCCTGTCTGATCGTGTAAGATGTGCATTCTCTCTTTTGATCGTATATCTGACAGGTTTGCTTCTTCCTGCTACAGACAGCTCCACTTCCATATTGAAGTTGTGTCGGTCCTTCACCTGCGTGCGATACTCTGCCACGGCCTGGAACACCATGATGGTCGCCTAGAAAAGACAGAAAAGCATTTAAATCCTGTCCTGCAGTGTCTGTCCTGCACTTGTTCTGCTGTCTATCAGTCAAATGATGGGGTGTTAGTGTACCTGTGTGGTGCCAGATCCTCCATAGTGAGACTGTTGTCTGGCCAGCCAGTGCACTGCTTCTCCTGCTTTATCAAAGTCTTTTGCCCTCACAAGCGCCAGCACAGCATAAGCCGTCGCCTCTAGTGAGTGATGATGCTGTCCAGGGACAGTCCAGGACCGACCGGCTGTTTTAAACACAACACAGCAATAGAAACAGGATTGTCTCAAGCAGCTGTCATTACACCACAAAACATCTGTAATTCTTCCATTATTTACACTTGGGTCAGAGTGAGTACTGTTACAAAGTGCATCTCTTTTTGATGCCTTATTGACTTGACTGACCTTCTTTTTGTGAGGAGTGTTTCATCAAAATGTCTTTTTTGAGTTTGTCAGCATTGGCCATGGCGTAGGATGTCATTGCAACAGCGTAAGGATTGGTCAGTTGTGGAAGTCGACCTTCCAAGAAAGAAACAGCCTTCCTGATACTTTCAGGCAGACTCTATAAAAGTGAGTGGTAGAGGTTAAACCCAAAAGAAGGGTGTAAAAAGCAATTGTTCATTATGAATAGTTCTGGCAAAAACAATGATGTAAGAGGTGTTCTTACACCGACTGATCCAGCACAGATCTCTCTAGCCTCTTGCATGGCAATCACAACAAAGGCCGTCAGAGAGGCATCAGCATCTTTGCCACGCACGTCACCCTGGAATACAGTACAAAGTAAAACAAAATAGCATTATTATTATTTTTTTTATGAAATCATCAAAGTTTGCTAAAAGAGCTTGCAAAAATATTTTTCCAGGACTGCAGGACTACAAAATATTGTGAGATAGTGACAGTATAGGTATTGCAAATGCTTTGGTTCACCTTTGCATTGTCATGAAAAACTTTACACATGCTTGTCGAATTATTGCCATTATATATATATAAAAATATATAATACTCTGCGCCGCTGCAGCGAAGCAGTTTTCTATAATCTATCATTTAACTGTGTGGGGAATTGGCAAATTGCCGCCCCTGCTTGCTAAGAAGGTGCCGTGCACACAGAAGCTGTGTGTGAGAAAGGGAAAGGGGAGCGGGGCGTGGGGCGCGGGGGACACTTCACCTCTGGGTCCATCCCAAATGTCGAAGGGGGTCTCGCCCAGGGTGTAATTCAATGTAGTAATTCAAATGCAACTGATCTTAGAGTGTGCAAAAGTTAATTATTTAATGTAGTTCTACTGCTAGCTTCCATTCCTGTTCTCCTGTACTCCAGTTGAGTTTAAATACAGTCTGTCATAGTCATATTCAACTTACCACCATCTCTCCATGAATCACAGCTGACTCCTCTTTAAAGGACCCATCTGGAAGTTGTTTGTGCAGAACCAGCCACTTGAGGGCACTGCAGAGCACATTTTCCTCTATTTGAGCAAAGTCATTGGCCATGGCGAAGACTTTGGCCACATATGCTGTAAGCCTTTAACAGAGAGAAACAAGTGCAAATGAGTGGCAAGTAATAACTTGCAACCAATAATCTTAATAATAATAATAATAATAATTTATCACAGGGAATCACTGGCAATGAAAATAAAACAAATAACATTGATTGAAATTAAAATACCATGTGCTGCTCGGCCTGTGTGTCCATGCAGCATAGGATCCATCTGTTTTACGGTAACCCAGCTGTCGCTGATAACCTTTATACAAAAAATAAATAATTTATTGTTTATTATCTTTTTTTGATCTAAAGTTTTCTTGAGAGCATCTCTCAGAGTATCCCTTAGCAAAAAGTAGTATACTTCAAGTTTATTTTATTAAGTTTACTTAAGTAAAGTTCAAGTATACCTTATGTAGCAAGTATACAAAGTGTTCTAGTGTTCTAGTAGTATACTTGTAAGTGTACTGTTTCAATACTCATTGGGACTAAATCGGCCCACTTTCTAGTATGTAAAATTTACTTTTAAATATACTTTAAGTATAACAGTAGCAAACTTTGAGTACACAACTAGTTTACCTCTATGTTTGTAATTTTTACTGCAATTATAATAAAAGTGAACTTGATTTGCTGATAGTTTACTAATTAAATACTTTGTACACTTATCCTGCAAGTATACTCATAAGTTTTCTTTAAGTGAACTTTATATCATACTTTAAGACTACTATGTCCCTATTTAGGTTTGAATTTGTATAAATTTTGTTACATGGATATCTGAGCATGCAAAACATACAAAGAAAGGACAGTGTATCTACTTGTAAACAAAAACATTTCATTAAAGCTTCATGCATTCTTTTTTAAAACACTTTAATGTGGGTAAGTTACAAAAAAAGATGATAGATTCAGGCTACACACACTTTAACTACACAGAAATCCTTGCAAAATTCCAATCAGACAACGGATGAGGAGATTTCGCTCAAGAGCAATTGATGACATGGCTGAGAAGAAAATATTTAAGTGTAGGTATTATTATGGTTTTTATGACCTAGATGTACATTTTACCAGTTGTTACCTACAGTTTATACAAACATTATGGTCATCGACCAGTGTTTGATATCTCAAACATAATAATAGCGGTTAGACGTTGGATTTTGGTTGAAAATGAAAATCGGGTTGGCGTCTAAATCCAACGACTGTTTGACGTCAAGCTCCAATGTTGGGCAGATGCTGAATTTTGGCTGGAATAAACAGACTTCTACAGAAGTTATTTTTGAGAATTAACAGAGGTTTAGATGTTGATGTTTTATTTGAAAATGTTTGGTCACCATTATTGTGATCAGTGTTTGCTTTAGTTGTGTAGTTTGACTCTTGGCTTAGTAAGTTTGTGGTTCCTATAATAGTGTTTACCAAAACACATAATTTGTTATAAAAGGAGCCATAAACTAAGATAAGGTGATATAGTTTGTCATCATGAAGCAAAATGATTGAAGAAAATTAGTTTTATCGTCATTGACCCGAAGTGGTTATTTATTATTAATGAACGATATTCAAGAGACAATACTTTCTTCCCTCAATTCATTCTGAATATTTTTTGGGAGAAAAAGCTTTCGAGACACACAGACATCAATAATCAGTGTATGAATTTCAACAATGGTGACATGCTCCATGCAGCAATGCATGCTGGGAGCCACCATAATATAAAACGCATGGCTCCCAGCATGCATTGCTGCATGAAGCATGTCACCATTGTTGAGATTCATACGCTGATTGTTGATGTCTGTGTGTGTCAGCATAGGTTAATTTTTTTGAGCTCATATTTGTTAAAAGATTTTAACTGATTGTTATAATACCGCTGGATCTCATGTGACAGAAACACGGGGTTTGTAATATGAATGTACTAATGGAACAACATAATTGTTAGATTAAAAAACAAAAAACATCAGCGAATCAGGTTATTTCATGATGATTATAAGACCATTAACAGATAACAGCCATCACTTGATCTCATGTCACTTTAGCTTTCTTTGATCCTGCAAATGTGCTGCCATGCATTTCACCCATTTTTGCAGTGTGGTGCTTATTCCCACCAAAATTCAACGTCTGTCTGATGTCGGAATTTGATGTCAAACAAAGTTGGGTTTAGACGTCAAACCGACTTTAATATTCAACCAAAATATGACGTCTGACTGACGTTGGATTAGTTGGAGTCCAACGTCTTCCTGATGTCACATTGATGTACTGTGACTGCTGGGTGGTGTTTCTTTTCCTTCTTCACTTGTGTATTTTTGAAAATTTTGTACAGAAGATGCATACTAGCACCCTCTACCATAAAACAATGAAAACACAGATTCTAGGAGTATAGCTCAAATATATTTAGACTTTTTGTAAGTATAAGTCAAGTATACTTAAACATAATTTTAAGTATATTTCTGAGAAGTACATAAAGAGCATTTCTGAGAAGTACATAAAAAGTAAACTAAAAGTATACTTTCCTATTTTCAGTTTAAAAGAAGTATACTAATAGCACACTTGAATAAACTTCTTTTTCGTAAGGGATGTTATGATTTTATTTCAAATCACCTGTGTTGATATGGTTGATAGCTTCATTTCGGCGCTCCATGCCAACAGTCTCCCACTGACTGGTGCTGTCCAGATAATGAGTGGCAATGACAGGAAGAGTCATACCGATCATGATCTGCTCTCCACATCCACTGGGCTGGACAATAAGGCGACCCATGAAGTCTCCACTGATGGCTTGCTCAACTGTCTGAGCGATCTCTTCACCTGGAGAGATAAAAGAGTGAATGCAGACTGAGTATTCAGCTTGAGCTGGTTTGACTCGACACTAGAGCACGGGAATCAGAATGGTTACTGGTCATCCTGAAGAAACATCATACATTGTGTCCTAACCACGACATGCAATACAAGGTATCTTTTCCATGTTAATCAGAGTTCTGTTCTTATCAGCTGCTACAGCAATATCTGACGAAAGAGGTATGCTACCTTAATGAATCAAAAAACAAACAAACTAAAAAACTAAATATGGCAGTTGATTCATATTTCAAGATCGATGCATATGAATCAGCATGATTTGTAATCGATGCCAGAAAATAGAAAACCGTTGCTTGATATTTTTTTTTTAATAGGTTGTGTTAACAAAGAGTACTCAGAGTCAAAGATTCATTAGCCTAATTAAAAAAAAAATTATTTGGCAAATGCAAAGCCCTGTAAATTAAGCCCAGTCTCAAACAGATGAGGCAAATGCCATGACCAAGTGAAAAAAATCTTACAGTTATTAGAAACCAGCACCTTTATGAAGTACGGATGCAACACATTTGTTGTGGACATGGAAAAATAGACACTATGATTGTAGTTATAGACTTTATCTCTTCTTAAAATAATTCACTCATTCACTGAAAGCATCTTTTTCCTTACCAGTAATTGAGATGTAGGTGTTAGCAGGAGTGTCTGGAACTCGATCAACTGGTATGTCAGATTTTACAACTATAGGTTTTTCTCCTGTTCGAGAAATAGTGAAGAACATCAGGATGGAGGAAGAGACATGAGTCACATGCTGATCACATTTGGTTTGCTTTTTGGTTTTTGAGTACTGAACGATAAAAGAGCAGGAGTTCATTGGTATTCATACATGTTTTGTCTTGACTGACCGAAAGTAAAATCACATTAATTCACGTTTTTTGTGATTGAATACAAGTTTGTATGGTTCACAGTAAATCTCACCGTTCTTAACAGGATTGAGCTCCACATTTTTTCTGTGTACTGGAATCAGCACACCCTCAGACTGAAAGAGAGAGATAGAGTGTTAACTACCCATGATGCTCTAGTGTATCTATTCAAAATGATGAACCTCTATTAATGATACAAATGACCAAATAATGTCAGAATTTCCCATTAGACGTACCACCACCTTCAGCGGCTTTCTCACTCCATCAGAGTAGATGGCATCATATGCTGAAGCTTTCACCTCAATCATGTGATTTCCCAGCGTCATGGGAATAATCACATATGAAACTGATGTACTGGAGTCTTTCTCAACAGATATTGTTGTTCTGTATTTGCCTTTCTTACTGGCAAAGCTGCAAACATCTTCTGTCTCCATGAACTCCACACGCACCTGGATAAAATAATAAAATGAGACTCAAATAATTTAATATCTTAGATGAAACTTCCTCCATAATAAATGCATACGAGTTTAACATGAAATGTGTGATGATGGGATATATTTCTGTTTCAGCACAGGACAGTATCCTACACGTTTCTTCAGTTTGAGTCACAAGCATCTCAAAAACCTCAAATGAGTCTCAGGATCCGTGCATGCTGTCATTAGATGATTTGACTCAAGCAGAAATGTTTACTGCAATCCACATGACTATAATGTGCATAAAAACTGAATAAATTTTTTTATATATTAAAAGTATTCCACCTTCTGCTTCTTTGGGGTGTAGTTGTGAATAATGGCCCTGATTTCCAGTTGTTCGCCGCGCACAGCTGAGTAAGGCATCTTTAGGTCAATGAAAAGATGCTTAAAAACGACCATCTCCTCAGGTTCTGCCACACAGATGCCTTCGAGGAACACAGACACACAGAAGAATTTAAAGCAGCAGCTCCTGGAGGATGACGACGATGATGATGATGATGATGATGTTTTTCAGAGCATGTATTGTGTGTTTGCAGCTTCTCCTTACCAAGTGTTGGTGACAGACTGACAGCCAAGATCTGCCAGGTAGTGATAGAGTCTTTCAGATAGATCACTTTTTCTTTGGCTGGTGTTGGACTGGAATATAAGATATATATAAATGTGAAGTTACAAATATGAAATATGAGAAAATACCAGTAATAACAGAAACTGTTGAAGTACAGTTATAACATTTGTTTACTATCTAAATTCATGTCAGCCTAATAAAGCATCATAAGGTGGGCGGCCTGGAGGAATTATGTCTCACAAGCAACAAGATTCAGATTTCTAAAGTTTTCTAAATGTAAGCACATTAAATACTGTTGTATACCACTACTGCTTTCCTACTAACATCTTGACATTAATGGATGTCATTTCATGTTGTTGAGCTAAAAATAAAATGCATAACATCAAATGCAAAAATTGAGAAACAATGCTTGCTCTTTGTCGTCGGAGGTCATCAGCTCAAGTCAGCTGAGATCATGATGTTTATTCACTGTCAGTGACTTGTCTAAGACTTGTCTGAATGTCTCCTACACAGCAAATAAATCTGAGCGAAATTAACTCTGCTGGGAGTACATGTGAGACCACACTCAAGAGTGTGAAAGTGTTAAAATAGGAGTGTTAAATTAACACTGAAGCTGAGTTAAAGTTAATGATATAATTAAGTGATTAATTGATGAATGGTTGACCATTATTGACGAGACCTGATGTTAACATGCAGAATCAACAAAGACGAAAATCACTATTTTAATGGGGTCACCATTATAGTGGTCAGTGTTTACTTTAGTTGGGCTCTTGACCCCTAAAATGTTAAAGTCAGATTTTAATTGGCTGTTATAACTGAGTTATAAAACTGATGGACAAGCAAAGACTATTGTTATTCCTGAATTACTTCGTTAAAGTTACATTGTTGAAGAATCATAGAGCTGCAATAATCAACAATGTATTGCCAGCATTTTAAATACAATCTGAGGAATTTCTTAAAAGTTGTTTGTTCAAAAGAGTCTTTCAGTTAGACATGCAAACATCAAGAATCAACCTGTGAATCTCAACAATGGTGAAAATCCAAAAAGCATGTTGCAGTGCATTCTGGGTGCCACCTATCAAAATTCATCCATGGCTCCCATGATACATTGCGGCATCAATAAATTATTAGCTGAATTGTTTCAGTAATTTTACTTTATTCTTACTATTCTATTTTTCTTTCTTATGTTAGTCTTAGTCGTTTGTTTTCTAATGTTTAGAGTTGTTCTGTTTTTCTATATGCTGTTTGTCACCGTTGTTGAGATTCCTACACTAATTTTTGATGTATGTGTGTGCCTAAAAAAAAAGCTTCTTTTTTTTAGAACAAAAATCATAACTTTTAAGAAATCCTCTTAATTAGCGGGTACTGTACAATCACAGGGTTGTTATAATCAACGAGGTCAATCAAATCTGTTTATGCTTTAACTGAGTTTGGTGATTCAGGTCAAACACCCATGTTTTGAGTTTTTCTTGTCTGTTTGTTACAATTCAGTTGTAACAGCCAAGCCAAATCTGACTTTTAAAATGTAAGGCTCAAGAGCCCAACTAAACCAAACACTGACCACTATAATGGTGAAACCATAAAAATAGTGATTTTCATCTTTGTTGATTCTGCATGTTAACATCAGGTCTCGTCAATAATGGTCAATCATCACTCAATTAATCACTTAATTATCTAATTAACTTTAACTCAGCTTCAGTGTTAATTTAACACTCCTATTTCAACACTTTCACACTCTTGAGTGTGGTCTCACATGTACTCCCAGCAGAGTTAATTTCACTCAGATTTTTTTGCTGTGTACTCACCATTTGTCACATAGATCAATCTCCTCCCAAAGCCAACTCTCAGGGAACTGCGTACGTGACACAATCTCTTCAGAGTCTGTGTAATAGTCATCATCATCATCACCTGTTGTGACAGAGAAAAAAAATAAACAGTGGAAAAACATCAGATAATATAATCATATAAATTGTATCATTATTATCTCTGATGACTATCCACTTCCACTATTATCCTACTTTCCAAAGTACCCAAGCCTCAACATATCAGTGTTAATTAATGCCACCGGATCCTTGTCGCTTTGACATTGTGACAAGTTCAAGTGAGAATTAGATGCTGCATTTTCAGTTTATTTCATACATTGATAGCTTCTGATAGGACAGCGCACGCTAGCGGAGCCATCAGTTCATAAACTCACTGCGAGCCAGAATCATCTCCTCCTCTTCGGTCTCTGTGTGCTTGCGATCTTTTATCTGGTCACAGCAGTCCAGGAAGGCCTCGACACACTTTACCCCATCGACGATGTACGTGGATCTTTGTTTACAGGTGTAGCCGAGTTTATTATCCTTCATCCCATCAACACAACACTGCTTCTGTTCACCAGTGTATTTACCAGCTGAGAAGACAATGTCGGTGTAGAACAATGAGGGGAGTAGGAAAACCCAAACATAAAAATGTGTTTGAGAACTGACCTAAACAAGAAGGGTCTTTAACACAGTAAATGTTCTTGTATACTTCAAACAAAATCAAGGACAAGCTGATGTTTGTTAGTTTGAAACAGCTTGCCAAAACAAACTTTAAAGAAACGTTCACCTTCAAACTACACAGCAAATAAATCTGAGTGAAATTAACTCTGCTGGGAGTACATGTGAGACCACACTCAAGAGTGTAAAAGTGTTAAAATAGGAGTGTTAAATTAACACTGAAGCTGAGTTAAAGTTAATTAGATAATTAAGTGATTAATTGAGGGATGATTGACCATTATTGACGAGACCTGATGTTAACATGCAGAATCAACAAAGACGAAAATCACTATTTTAATGGTGTCACCATTACAGTGGTCAGTGTTTGCTTTAGTTGCGCTCTTGACCCCTAAAGTGTTAAAGTCAGATTTTAATTGGCTGTTATAACCGAATTATAAAACTGATGGACAAGCAAAGACTATTGTTTTTCTGGTGAAAATAAAAAAAGCATGTTGCAGTGCATTCTGGGTGCCACCTATCAAAATTCATCCATGACTCCCATGATGCATTGCGGCATGAATAAATTATTAGCTGAATTGTTTCAGTAATTTCCTTTATTCTTACTATTCTATTTTTGTTTTTTTATGTTACTTTTAGTAGTTTGTTTTCTAATGTTTAGAGTTGTTCTATTTTTCTGAATATGCTGTTTGTCACCGTTGTTGAGATTCCTACACAAATTTTTGATGTATGTGTGTGCCTAAAACAACCTTTTCTTATGATCAGAACAACTTTCAAGAAATCCTTTTAATTAGCGGGTACTGTACAATCACAGGGTTGTTATAATCAATGAGGTCAATCAAATCTGTTTAGGCTTTAATTGAATTTGGTGATTCAGGTCAAAAGCCTGCGTTTAGATTTTTTTTCTTGTCTGTTTGTTACAATTCAGTTGCAACAGCCAAACCAAATCTGACTTTAAAAATGTAAGGCTCAGGAGACCAACTAAAGCAAACACTGACTACTATAATGGTGACATAAAAATAGTGATTTTCATCTTTGTTGATTCTGAATGTTAACATCAGGTCTCGTCAATAATGATCAATCATCACTCAATTAATCACTTAATTATCTCATTAACTTTAACTCTGCTTCAGTGTTAATTTAACACTCCTATTTTAACACTTTCACACTCTTGTGTGTGGTCTCACATGTACTCCCAGCAGAGTTAATTTCACTCAGATTTTTTTGCTGTGTACCAGTAGAGATTATAGGTATGTGAGGTTTTGTAGCTCCGCCTTCTTTGGCGTGAAAATCTTCTCCGGTCTTTTTTGTCTCTTCAGTCCATTGATGTCAGAAAGTAGTAAAAAATACTAATCTAAAGTTACACACTATTTAAGACTGTGAAGCTGCTTGAGTTAAAGCATAGTGCTAAATGTATAATCGAGACATGATTTGAGTGCTGAATTGCAAAGCTGGTCCAAACATGCACACATCTATAATCACATGCTTTCTCAACTGTTTTCTGACTACTTTCATTTTTGTTGTCTTATTTTGTTCTTGAGAGGAAAGCATGCAGTGCTTATTTACATATGTATTGGAAGAATATAATCAGAAAAAAGTGGCATCTCACCCAGTTTACTAGTGATCTGCTGGAGACTCTCAGCTCTTCGTTTTCTCTTTGAAGTTTTAGGACACTCAGACACTAGAGGACAATTCAGTTTAATAAGTTAGTTTATTGTAAAATATATATATTTAAGAGCAATACGATCTATTTAGTAAACTTCATCAATTATATTCCAAAACCAAGGAAATAAGACATGGGGAAGCAAACAACAGGAAAGTCAAGATATACGAAGGTCATGATATGATCAAAGACAATAGAAACAACAGGACAAAAAACTTATTAGAATAAGAAAAGAAAATAATCAATCAATAGTAAGAAAAGAAAATCATATTAATAATAATAATACAACCTGTTCTGGTGTTGGTTCCTCCTGCACCGTTGGACTCAAACATCAGACCTGCATCAGTGAAAACCCCCATACTGTCCCTCCCACCTCCTGCTGTACAGCCGGTGTCATGCTTCTCTATGACGTCCCAGATCTACAGCAACAAGAGACCATTTATTAACCAGTCTCCAGAGTTCAGTGACTGTTGAGATCCTGATGAAGATCCTTCACCTGAGTCTGAGTGAGTCTGTTCTTGTTAAGGACTTGCACAGCCTTGTCAACCACCACCAGACCAACTTTAGCTCCAGGATCTCCAGTTATCTGCAGCTTGACCTCATCTCCTGTGCCATAGGTATTCATCTTGTCCTTCACCTTAATCTGGAGCTGTTATTAAAACAAGAGATGGTCTGTCAGAAAAACAGACCTAGTTGGCACCTCAGTTGCATCTTGTGATGTCTAACCCACCTTTCCCATGCATGTGTCCTTCACATCGACCCAGACTGAATCAGACACAACCTCAGACGAACCCACATGGTAATAAGCCACAAAGCGGAAGGACGGAACCATGTCTTTGGTTACAGTCACAGGCAGAGTCACTAGAGATTGTCCTTGCCTCTTGAACCTGTCTACTTTTACAATCTGACCTTTACTCAAGATCTGAAAAGGAAGCAGACAAGTAACAAATAAACTTAAGCATCTTTGTATGGTTTCAAACAAGCTGTGGTAGCAATCATATTGATGTAATTAACTGATACATTTGTGGTGCAGATGAATAAGAAATAACTGTTATCTTTACCATGTATGTTAAGTCTTGATCTTTGACTCCAGGACTTTGTCCAGTGTTCAGATTTACTTTTATTGGATCACCGATCTGCAGCTCTGCAGCATCAATGCCAATGTGCAGGTAGTTTTTGGAGCCGCCTTTGGTCTCGTAGGCCTGTGCTGTCATCTTCTTCTCTGCCTGCTGCTTTTCATCTATTATTTCTGGATCTTTGGTCTTTGCCTGATTTTTTTTTTTTATAAAAATGTATTCATACTGATTCACACAGACAACAAATAAACTAATCAAACTCAATCTTGTTCCACATATTGGCAGGTCTTACAGTGATCTCCAGTCTTGAAGATCCTCCCGGAGTGTTGACCGTAACCTTTGCAATGCCATTGGATCTTGTTTGACCTCTGACCCCTCCAGGACTGACCTCCAATTCTACATTTTCAGCAGGCGTCTGGTCAGGATTTGTTACGTATACCTTTTTATAAAACCCAGGCCAAACACAAATAAATAAATAAGTGATCTCTGTTAATATATTGATGAAATTGTTGTTCTGTTACTATAATCCTTCAGGTTCTCAAGTATCTAGTCAATGTATAATACCGAAACATCGAAGGGCATCCCGGGTTTGAAGAAGTGTGGTGTTTTTCTGAAGTGGATGGTGTACGGTGACGTCACAATCTGAATGCCTCTCCTTTCTGCTTCCACCATTTCACTGCCTGAAACACACTATTAGCTTCTCCTACAATCACACACGTGCAGGTAAACGTGCATAGAGATCTGTCCAGTCTTACCACTTTCTGTTAATAGACTGACTGAAACATAGATGGATCGTCCAACCAGCTGGTTAATGTTTGGAAAGGTCTCAGTGATCATCTCATTGGTCAGTTCTGCAGTACCCTTTCCTTTTATGATCTACTCATAGATGAAAAACACAGCAACATCAGTCTACAAGATACAATTAAAAGCTATTTAACTTTTTTTTTTTAAACTATCCTCTAGGTGAGGAGGAATGATATTCATCCAAGATAGTAAGATGTTTAACGTCTCTCACCTGAACTTTTTGCAGAGATGCAGGAATACTTATTTTCTTCTCATCTTCCATCACACCAAACACCACAAACGCATTTCCATCCACCTTCTGTCCAAACAGGTACCTGTGAAAACACATCCAATCTCTCCAGTAAAACTGAATGTGAATATTTCTAACAGAACGTGTTAAAATTTACTTCAGTTGGTGTAACCTAATGATGTCTTGTTGAATCAGCTATTTTAAACGATTCTGTATTTCTGACTCAAATAAAACACATTCAGTTTACCTGACACAAGTTAACATAGTTAATGTATTCTGGATAATATATTATTATTATTATTATTATTATTATGCATTGATAAAAAAAGAAAGGGAACACTTAATCATCACAGTATAATACCAAGTCAATTAAAGTCAAACTCTGTCCTTACCCATCCTGACTGATTTGTCTTGTAATTTTGTGTTTTAATTTTGGGTCCTTCTCACTATTTATAGGATGAGGCAGTACCTGCGACCCAATCATGCTGCACAGGTAGTCTAGCTCCTATAGGATGGCACATCCATCCATACATGCTGTCACAAGGAGGTTTGGTGTGTTTAATAACAGAGTCATGAAAGTGATACGGGAGATGGGCCGTTACACAAGGAGAGCTGGACAGGGCACCATGGACCCCATCCACCATCTCATCAGAAGCAGGCCTAGACGTTGTTGTGAGTGCATACAGGATGTGGGAGCCATACACCCTACTAACTAACATTATGAGTTGCTTTGATGAAATCCATGCAAGTTCGAGCAGCCTTTAACATATTATTAGTATTATTTATTTGTTTATTCATTTTTTTACTCAAATTTTTGGTGTGGTTTTAAATTCAGCCCTCATTGGGTTGAAGATTTTGGTTCCCACTGATCGTTGTCACATTATTTTGTTCCTAATGATGTAAGTACTCTATAGGTTTTCAACTTGAATATTTCATTCATCGAGATCCAATGTGTAATTTAAAATGGTCATTAAATGCCCATTTTCCATAAGTTGATATGAATATTTAGGGTCTTAATGGAAAGTCTGTAACAGTTTGGTTAAAATTTCTCAATGGTAGTGTAAACAGCACTTTTTTCCTCGTCAAAAACAAGCCGTTTTCTAGCATTTTCCTTTAAATGTTAATGAGCTCTGCTGACCCCGCCCCTCTCTTCCAAGCTGCTCTCAGAGACTGTTTGCTTAAGGCCTGGTTCACACCGGACGCCGAAGCGACGCGGAAGCGGCGCGGAACGGAGGCCGCTTCCTTTCGGCGCCCATGTTAACCTATGGTGTCGTTCACACCAGACACGGAGCGCCGCGTAGAGCCGCGGCCGGACCGCGCCGTGAAGCGCCAGTTTCGGCGTCTGGTCTATTTTTTGCGCGAGCCGCGTCAAGTCCGGCAGGAAGTCACACAAAGAAACACGAGACAATCCGGTCAGTTGTCAAAATACAAGCAATTTTCAAATTAAAATACCGTGAGTGACAAATGCGAACATATTTGTGTATCTAAACAGACTAGAAAAAAAAAAAAAAAAAAAACACAACACACACACGCACGCACACGCACACACAGAGCAACGGGAGTGGGCGGACTACAGGGCAGGTGGGAGGGGGTGGGGGGGATGTGCTTTGAATAAACAACAACTGAGCAGAAGCGCTTGTCGACCGCCGGCGGAGAATACGTGTCTGGTGTGAACAGGCAGGCGCCGGACTGCGCGTGATTTTCCGTTCCGCGTCGCTTCGGCGTCCGGTGTGAACCAGGCGTTAGCCTCATTCATCGTGAAACTTGCTAATCAGCACATTATTAGGAAAGGTGATTTGCAAAACTTCATTAAACCTTATACTCACTTTTCTGTTGGTGAAGATTTATGTAGACCAGGGGCACATTTTCTTGAGAAACAAATGTAATCCCCAGTGTCTTCAGAGGCTCAGATTTAAAAGTAAATTACGACTGCTATGTTCATTATTATGTCCAACAACAGAACGCATCAATCATTTGGGAGTCGTTATTGTCTACATCTGTTCTGGCGGTGAAAAAATAGCGAACTGATGACAGCTCACTCAGGGCGGAGCTAAGGTAAGAAGCCAGTCCAGTCAGTACTGAAACCCTACTGTCAATCAAACTATCATGGGAGGGGCCTGTCTGTGTGACCTCACAAAGACAGGCATCTGAGATTGACTCGATTTCAGAAAGAGGTAAAGATTTAAGTAGATTAAACACACACACACACACACAATGGTTGTATTTTTATCATTATAGGGTGGTTGTACTGCCAACACACATTTCAGTTAAAAAAACTTGTAAAAGTGCATTTAGCATCTGAAGACCCCTTTAGGTTTTTTTTTTTTTTTGTGCACTTTTTATTAAAATTGAAATTCATCTGACCATCTGGTTGCTGGTCAGGAAAGTCTAATTGTCTCCCGTTACTCCCTGTAAACTACTGCACATCAAAAGACACCCAAGTCACAAAAGAGTTGCACGAGTCAGAATTTAGCTCAAAATCGGAACGAAAGATGCAGAGTGTATAGCCTACCCGGCCTAACTGCAAGTTAATCGAAAATATGTTGTGATTGGAATTGGAATTGGAATTTTGTTCTACAATGAGCCGGCTAACTTTGAGCAGGCTGTGTAAAAAAAAAAAAACGTTTGAAAATATACATTTCAAAAGAATGCAGCAGAACATATTTTGTCTTACTTGGCTTCAATGTCGACTGTCAGAATCTCATCACGCACATAGAAGAATGACTTGCTGGGCTTTAATTTCACTTCAAATGTTGGAAGCACTAAAACCAATCCAGACAAAAGACACAAATAAATCAGTAAATACATTCTTTAACTTGTTATCATATGCTTACACAACAAGAGTTTGTAGACACAGGTCTTACCATATTCTTTGACCTCAAAGTCAGCAGTATATGTCTTCTGAGGAGTGTTTGAGAACAGTGTGACAATCTTCCAGATCCCAGGACTAAAAATAAAACAGAACACATCCAGAATCATACACGTCTTTGTTCATGACATTAAAACATGATAACAGACCATGAACAGCTAAGGATTTCCTGCTTCAGTAGTTTCAGTAGCTTCAGTCCTGATAGTGTTTTACACACCTGGCCATCTCAGGAATGGCATATTTCCCAGACTTCATGCCTTTCACTGGAAAAATCTTCTCTGATGAAACTGTGATGCCTTGTGGATTCTTCAGGAATACATAAATAACAATGAACAGCTGAAATGTTATGAATGACTGTGAGTGTGTGTGAAATAACAGTGTGTACCATGATTTCCACTGTGATTCCAGACTGACTGAGTGGTTCAAGGTTAGGCGTCAGAGAGAAAATCCTGTATTGGACTGCAATAGAGATACTTTGTTTGAAAGTTTAATATATTACTATTTTTGTCTGTTAAATGTGATTAAATGACACCATAAATAGTTAATCTTTACTATGCATTATTATAGCCCTCGAAGCTTAATAATCATCAAGAAATAAAATAATAATAATTCCTCCCATAATCTTAATAAGTGGATTTTTGGCCTGTTGCCAGCTCTGTGTAACTTCTCCTTGCTAAAGTATGTGTAAATAAAAGCATTTAAAAAAAAAAAAAAACTATGTTTTTCATAATATTTAATGAAAAAGTAGTCGTGTCCTTAGATTTTGCATCAGTCCTGTTACTATCATTAATCTAGCTTATTAAAATTAAAAGGTCACGACCTTGAGCACAAGGCTAGTAATAGCTATAACAGTCTAATGGCGTATCTCATATTCTAACATAATATCTAACATAATATACAATTTATTATTATTATTTTTACTTAGCTTCACATGAATTGACACACAATGCATTTTATAGTCACTTAAAGACCTTTTTTTTGTCTGAACACATTTCAGCGTGTAAAAAAAAAAACTTTTTAAAAATCAAATATGCCACTGACACTCCAGATGTGATTTTAATTGTTTTATGATGTCACGCTGATGTAAAAAATGTAAAGTTCTATTCACTCTATATCCGTCGTGTTTTCAGCACTTAATGGTACCTGTGCTAGCAGGTGTGTAGATGGGTTTGTCTGTTTGGACAAATATATATCCAGACTGGAATGAGAGCAGGACCACTTTCTCCAGAGTGACGGTTGGAAACTGAGCTTGTAGATACACATACTGCTTCTCCAGAGGATCGTCAGAGAAGAAGTTCTGATCATCAGGAATCTAAATGACAGAAAATGAATTAGTCATCTGCCAATTTTGAAAAAAAAAAAGAAAGGCATTTTACAAACTAAGTTGTCAAACTGTACATAATGCATCACACATACACCTACACAAGCAAAAGTATGTCAAAGTGGCATCACCTTTATGTCTTTAAGTATTTGGAAATTTTTGACTGCAGTTAGTCTCACTGATTGAGACAGTATCTCCCTGTCTTTTTTTGGGTGGTTCTTAACTGTGATCTTCACATTCAGGTCTCCTCCAGAGTAATCCTGAGCCTCCAAAAACACGTTCTCTGAGGAACCCACCCTCAGCAGATTAGGAGCCGACAGAACAAACCTGAGGAGATCAAATCAGAGCGTTTGAGAACAGATCTGTCAGTGAATCCATGAACAAACAGTGTTTGATACTCACAGCGGGTCACATAGTGTGAGGAGCGGTGAGGAGAGCAGAACAACAGTCAGAAACAGCAGCTTCACCTCCATCCTGACTGTCTGTGTGTCTATTCCTGTGAGCGTCTGTGAAGCTGCAGCAGCTCAGATTTATACCCACCTCCTCCACCCTCAGAGTCCAAACTGCACGCTCTCTTCTGCACCCCTTGTCCCATCATGATGATTAGGCAACACGTTTGGGAAGGGGAGGATCTTGAAATTTTTTTGTGGAATTTCCCAAATTAGAAAATATTGCATTTATAATTTGTGTAAGGAAAACCAAAAATTATGATGAAGCTGTACATGTACATGTATGTCAAGCTATTGCTGTTGTTATTGTTGTTGTTGTTTGTAAACGTTATCATACATCACACATGCACAAACACCCACAAAATGACATATTCAGACTATTATGGTTGCATTTCACAAACATACTGAATTACATGCATAACTGTCTCTTTTAACAGACGATTCAAGTCCCAAGTAATAAAATTGAACCAAATGTCAACTGTATGCCTGAAATGCACCTTAAAAAAATACATTGTGTTCCTTCCATTCAGAAAATAGAAAGCTGTAGAAGCAGAACTTTTCAAAATGTTGTGGACCTGAGTGTAGATTTGTGTATCAGACCGGAGACTTATAAAGAGCTTGAAGAGTTAATAGCAATGCAATTCTGATTTCCCGTAAATGATTACGCTTGCTGTGTAAATTCAACCTTTGGTAAATTGGCAACTGCTCTATTGATCTTTTAGGGGTCCAGAGAACTATTGAACAGTATATTTTCATGAAAATATGCCACAGATGTAAGCTGCAGTGAAATGAGATTTGTTTTATTTTAACTTAACATTTTAACTCGACTAACAAAATCATCTTTAACCTTGAATTCATATACACATATTATATTTACTAATTTGTGAATATAAATGTAAATTAAGAAAGTGTGTATTTCTATCCCCAGGTTGCTCCATTGAGAATGCCACTGTAAGTAGGGGAGAGGGGAGTGTTGTAACACATTTTGTAAAACATCTTTAACAAACATCTGTAGCATTCTTTTATGCATCTAAAACGTAACATTTAAAAATTCACATATTCCTCCTGTAACATAATGCACAGTCGCACGTCCTGATTGTGTGTGTGTGTTCCTAGGTCAACATATTAATCCAAAAATTTAGTCTTGACCATATCCCTACACTAAAACATAACCTTAACTATTAGTATTCCCTAAAATCAGAGGAAATGTTAGTTGAGCACCAAACACTGGTTGTAAGGGTAAACTTCACAAAAACTACAAACTGGTTCTTTTCGATTGGTTTATCACAACGTTGTACCAGGGTCAAAACAGATGTTGATCCAGGAACATGTCGCACTTGGTAAAATCAGGTTCTGCATGTAAGCACAATCAGATGGTCATAATCACAAAATAAACACTGTTATGAGGATTTGTATAGCCCTTAAGAAATGTATTTTGCTATGATGATAATCATATTGACATTTAGTTCAATTTATTTTTCATTTTATGACATTAAAGTGTCACTTAGATTAGTTTAATGGTTTCACTAATACAAAATAGTTCATTACAACAGAGCAAAAATAAGAAAACTGCAAAAACATTGATTAATAGGTTATATTAGACTATTATTACCAATCTGCAATCGTTGTACACTGTAAAAAATTGCTGTAGTTTCTACAGCAAATTTCTACAGAATTTTACTGTATAAACATTTTACAAGATGCAGCTGTAATTCGCAATGCATTATGGGTCAAATAAGGTTTTACAGTTGTTAACGGTATATTTCCACATCAACTGTAATTCATTTACAAGAAGCAGGTGTTGTCACTGTAGTTCCTGCTTTTTACACTAATATATACTTATAATGTATAAGTGATATCATGTCACAATAGCCTCCTATCCTGACATTTAGACAAGTGGCCTTGGTAACTTCTGTGCAGTAAACTGGGAATTGCTATCATAGCATAGTTACACAGCAAAATCCCCAATGTTAATTTAACACTCTGAGTGTGGATGTTGAAAAGCTATGTGTCCTTAAGCTTCAAGGTGCCAAGCATGTGCCACACCCCTCTTGGCTTGTTAATTTACGATTAACTTCTAGCTCCACCCCCCTGATCTCAAGCCAATTAGGACACTATAAATTGCACCTGTGCCCACAGCACCTTCATTCTGGTGCACATGGATGCACTGTGCAGAGGACTGAGTTCTTTTTCCTTTGGTTTTTTTTTGTGTGTGTGTATTTGACCATGTAAGTGCTTTTGTTTGAACCTTAACTATTATTCTGTATTTCTTAAGTTTGTCCTAAGTGTGTTTATTTTGCTCTATTTCCTGCTTAAGCATGTTCTTTAGTTATTTAGATATGCATTTGAGATTTATAGTATGAGTAGATGGCCTTATGCATTGTTTAAATTACGTTATCTCCTGTGAATTCAATGTTATGTTTATTGTTAACTAAATCATTGTAATTCTGTCCTTTTTGTAGAAACCACACGCTCACACACATACAGCCCTGCATACACACCCATGCCTAATACCTGATTTGGAAGGAAAATAAAGACCTTAACATCAGAGTGACTAGACTGGACCTGTTCTTATTGACCGCACCATTGGCTTCAAGCTAGCTACCTAAGCATCCTCCTACTCCTTTTCATGGTCCTTCGAGCCGGAGCTCATTGATGATCAGTGGATATGTCTAGTCACTCCCTGCCCTCACTGTCTCAGCATGAGCGCCCACGTCGCCAGGCTCAGCTCCCCGCACGTTATGATGATTTCATCCTACAACATCATCAGCGGTCGCAACCTACAGCAGAAGCACCAGAACCACAACCGTTCCATCCTGCAGATATTCCTGGTACTGGTCCTCATTATCAACCCTGGAAAGAGGATGAGTCTGAGGAAGAGCCAGAGGAGTTGGAATTGCCCACAGAGGGAGACATTCAGGAGGAAATTCCACAATCTCACTCGCCTGTCAGATCTGAGAGAGTGCAAAAGCCCTGATGTTGAGCACCCACATACCTCTCCAATAGCTCCCATTCCTGATGCTCAAACTGCACTCCTACAACAATTAGTAGAAGAATTAAGAAATCAGGGTAGACTAATCCAGCAGTGTATGCTTGGAAGCAGCACTCACTCCTCACGGTCTCGCTTGCCATCCCCTTGCCTGATCATCTTAACCTTCAATCAGCAGCATCTCCACAAGCCCATACAGAGCACCATAGGCCCCCTTCTCTCCTACTTCAGACACAGCTTCCATCTCCTTTGCCTCCTGTAAGTCGTACTCCTCCTACCCAACCTATGCCACAGTCATTGCAGAGTACGCATCTTCTTGGCTGTGGTCCGTTTCCTGCCACTTGTCAAGCACCAGCCTCCTATAACCCCATGCACCCAGCCTATACACTGCCAAACCAACCTTTGCCTGGTGTTTTGTCCTATTCTGTTCAGCCGGCATATCAGTCTCTCAATGTGCAGCCCCACCACCTGACATCGGCTGCCCCTTTAAACCAACTAGTTCCTCCTAGTTGCCCCCTGCAGTTAAACCATAGGAGGGTAGAAGGTCCTTCTTTCCCTGATCTCACGAGGGAAGATGAATGTCATTACATTATGTTAAAGATGGCCCTATCCAACTTGTTAGATCCAAGAGAATCAGTAAAATATAAATACCACATCCTGTTGGATCATCTAAAGGTAGACCAGGCGAGGAGACTTGCTTTGGCTTATGTTTATGCCCCAGATCCTTACACTCAAGCTATACGAGCCCTAGATGAGCGTTATGGTCAACCTAGACCGCTTGCTTTGAAGGAGCTCCGGACCATCATGGAGATGCCTGTTATTCGTACAGGTGATGGTAGAGGCGTAGACCAATTTTCGCTTCGAGTGCAGGCATTAGTGGGCCTCCTTCAGTCCATGGGCCCTGAAGGTCTATCTGAGCTTACCTTTGGCTCACATGTTGAGCGACTTTTAGAGAAGCTTCCCCATGAGCAGTTCTGCCAGTTTAAGAGATGGATATGTTTGAGTAGACTTGGTTCCCTTTCTTATAACCTCGTAGATTTTTCCAACTGGCTACAACAAGAAGCCCGCTGCCAGCCTAGGAGAGAAAGGACATTTCAGCCTATCCGGCAGAGGCCTCCACCTCCTCACCCATTAAGAGGTACAACCATACTTCATGGTATTAAAACCTCCTCTCACATGACCTCCTCTAAAGCCCAAATTCCCTCACCGAAAGTTAATCAGCCTCCTAACAACTTGACTGAATCCTATCCAGTGTGCGCTTACTGAAATTCTACCGAACATCATGTCAGTAAGTGTGGTGATTTCATCCAGCTCACCAAAACCCAGATAACTAACTGGATCAAGGAACAGAGACGTTGTTGGCGACGTTTACGAGATCACTTTACAACCCAATGTGACCTGAAGGGACGCTGCAGCCAGTGTAATGGGAAACACCTACACATCCTATGCAACGTAAACCAGAGGCAAGTGCAAAATCTATATCTTGACCACCCTAGTGACTGCAATAAAGTACTACTGAAGGTAGTTGAAGTGACCCTGCACAATGGAGACCGATCCTTAGACACTTATGCCATACTGGATGATGGGTCCGAAAGAACAATCCTCCTTCACCCTGCTGCCCAAACACTTCAGCTAAAAGGTAAATCTGAGAGTCTACAGCTGAGAACTGATAGACAGGATGTTCAGACTCTTAATGGAGCTTCTGTATCCTTCACCCTTATTGCTAAAGTGCATCCTAGTAAGTCCTATGTCATCAGTCAAGCCTTCACTGCTGAACAGCTATCCTTGTCAGAACATTCTCACCCGGTGAAATTCCTCCAGCGGTGCTACTCACACCTCCGTCAGCTCCCTCTCAAACAGCTTAATAGAGTAAGGCCACTTCTCCTTATAGGGGCTGATCATACACACCTTATCATCCCAACACAACCTGTCAAATTAGGCCCTCCTGGAACCCCTGTAGCAATCAAGACCCGGCTTGGATGGACAATGCAAGGTCCTGCAAGAGATCTTTCTAGCTTACCTTCTACTTGTTCTCATTATATCTCCTTTAAATGCCCACCTGATGACATCCACCATAAAGTTCAGAAACTATGGCAGATTGATGCGTTACCACAGAGAAGCATGAAAACAGTGGTTCGGTCCCCCAAGGCCCCCAAGGAGGCAGTAATGTCCCATCTCCGCAGCTGTGAACGGCGACTCCTTCAAAATCCACAACAGGCAGAGAATTATACTGGCGAGATCCAGAAATTAGTTAATGCTGGGTATCTAAAGAAGTTGTCATCCTCTAATCTAGAAGATACTCCTGAGTCCTGGTTCATACCTCACCACAATGTGCATCACAATGGTAAAGATCGCATTGTGTTTGATTGTTCCTTCTCCTACCGAAATCCGTGTTTGAATTCACCGTTACTTCCTGGACCAATCCTCGGGCCTTCCTTCCTTGGAGTTTTGCTCCGTTTTAGGCAGCACAAGATTGCAATCAGTGCAGGCATTAAATCAATGTTTCACCAGGTGCGCCTATTGTCCCAGGATAAACCTCTCCTGCGATTCCTCTGGCGTGACCTGGACTGTAAAGCTCCCCCAAGTGTGTATGAATGGCAAGTCCTCCCCTTTGGCACAACCTCAAGCCCTTGCTGTGCCATTTACATCCTCCAGAGGATCATCAAAGATGCTCAGGGAGATGAGTGCATTCACCATTCCATACACCGTAACTTCTATGTGGATAACTGTTTACAGAGTTTCCCTACCCCAGAGGAAGCCAGAGATCTCCTTCATAGTCTGCGCACTACCCTCTCCTCTGGTGGCTTCGAAATCAGACAATGGGCCAGTAATGATCCTCGGGTCATCTGTCACGTTCCTCCTGAAGCCAGGTCAGAACAAACAGAGCTCTGGTTATCAAAACATCCTTTTCTTGATCCCTTGGAGTCGACTCTAGGCCTCCTCTGGAACTGCCATACAGATACCCTCAGATACAGGCACAGAGCCATTGAATCTACCACTCCAACTATGCGTCATATTTACAGAGTTCTTGTTAGCCAGTATGATCCTCTTGGCTATATCCTTCCTTACACCACAAGGGCCAAAATCATTGTCCAGCACTTATGGGGAAAGGCAAGAGAATGGGATGAACCTAATCTCCCTCATGATCTCTTAAAAGCCTGGCTTTCATGGGAGAATGAACTCCCTAACCTCTCCACCATCACTTTGCCTCGCTGCCTTGTACCTCATTCAGTAGACACCTCCTTAGTCACTCAAGACCTCCACATCTTCTGTGATGCATCAGAGAAGTCCTATGGTGCAGTAGCCTACATGCGCACAGAAGATGGTCAGCAGCAAGGGAATGTGTCCTTCCTCATGGCGAGGTCCCGCGTTACTCCCAAAAACAACTATCCATTCCACGACTTGAATTATGTGCTGCCCTCATAGGAGCTCACCTGTTCAGTCTCCTCCAAACAGAGCGCACCCTCCGTATCAGAAAGACTATTCTGTGGACTGACTCTACCACTGTACTCCACTGGCTCACCTCTGATTCTTGCCGTTACAAAGTTTTCGTTGGAACAAGGGTAGCTGAGATTCAGGAGCTCACTAAAGGCCTGGAGTGGTGTTATGTGGATTCTAAGAACAACCCAGCAGACGACCTAACTAGAGGAAAGCTACTTGTTGAACTTAGTAGGCCCTGCAGGTGGAACAAAGGACCTGCCTTCATGTTCCAATCCCCCGAACTGTGGCCCACTAGCCCTGTTATAGATAAATCTGATGACGCTGAAGAGTGCCGTAAGCCCAGCTTCTGTGGTGCTGTATCTCTCAGTCCATACCCCTCCATCCCTGACCCCAGCAAATTTGCCACTCTCCAAGATCTCCTTGACTGCATGGCTGCATCCCTTCATGGAGCAGCAAAGCCTCCATCAGCAGAAAACTACCGTGATTCAGAGACAGCCATCCTAAAACAAGCCCAGGTGGATTCCTTCTGGGATTATTTGGCCTGCCTTCAAACCCAAAAGCCCCTTCTTCCTTCAAGCCGTTTTCTCTCCCTTGCCCCAGAGTTAGACCCAGCATCAGGGCTCATTCGAGTTGGCGGAAGGTTACGGCGAAGAAGTGATCTACCCCCTGATACCAATCATCCAGTAGTCCTGGACCCTGCCCATCCAATCACAACGCTTATAATTAAGGATTGTGATGACCACTTACAACATCCTGGCCGAGGGAGGCTATTCGCTGAGTTAAGGAGGCGGTACTGGATCCTAAGGGGTCGTGAGGCAGTAAAAAAATATCAGCATAGGTGCCCGAAATGCCAACAGTTCCGAGCACATCCTATTGTTCCCCAAATGGCAGATCTCCCTCCCACTCGCCTTCGCCTTAACACACCTCCATTCTATTCCACTGGGATGGATTGTTTTGGGCCCTATACAGTAAAGATTGGCAGACGTGCTGATAAAAGGTGGGGAATAATTTTCAAATGTCTGACGTCTAGGTGCGTGCATCTTGATTTACTCAGTCACATAAATACAGATTCCTTCCTGATGGCGCTAAGGCCCTTTATTGCTTGCAGAGGTAAACTATTTGAACTACTCTCTGACAGAGGTACCAACTTCACTGGCGGTAAGAGAGAGTTAATAGATGCCTATCAATCCCTGACCCTTGACCTTCAGGAAGCTCTAGCTAAGCAGAGGATTTTTTTCAAATTCAATCCTCCATACGCACCTCACTTTGGTGGAACCTGGGAGCGTGAAATACGCTCCATCAAAATCGCTCTGGAGACTACCCTAGGTGCTCCAATTGTCAGTGAGAAGGTATTAGGCACAGTAATGATTGAAATTGAAGGCATCCTAAATTCTAAACCCATAGGCTATGTGTCTTCTGACATTGCTGACCCTGACCCTGTAACCTCTAACTTGCTGCTGATGGGGCGGCATGATGCTTCCCTTCCTCTGGTTACATATCCAGACTCTGAGCTGCACAGTCTCCGTCAATGGCGTCACAGCCAGATCCTTTCTGATCATTTTTGGGCCCATTTCCTTAGAAATTATCTTCCCTCTCTCCAGTCCAGACAGAAGTGGCACAAAGATCATCCTAACCTACAACCTAACACTGTTGTCCTAATACTAGATCCTCAACTTCCCAGATCCCAATGGCCAGTGGGTAAGGTCACCTCCCTTCATCCCAGCAAAAATGGCCGTTGTAGGGTTGCTGATGTCCAAGTCAAGGACAGGACATATACAAGGCCCGTTGCCCGCCTCATTCCTCTTCCGGCCCTGCCCGATCTCCCCTGATTGATCAAATTTGCTCTACAAATTTGAAAAGCTATGTGTCCTTAAGCTTCAAGGTGCCAAGCATGGCTTTAGTTGGGATCTTGGCTTGTAACTTCTTAATTTTCAGATTTGTGTGTCAAGCCAAGAGCAAAAATCATCAGGTGGTGATAATTATGTTTTAATGTAATTGTTGCTTGACCTTAATCACTGAACTCATTTACAGGCCCTTCTTTTATTATTGCTCATTATTGATTGTAACAGCTTTGATTCCACAACAATAGAGTCTGTATTTTCTATACATTTTGTAAGCATCTCTTGTGATACTGTGATTTTGATTTTTTTTTTTTCTTTTTATTGAAGAGTTTTAATTTTAGGCACACACAGATAACAAAAATCAGCATATGAATCTCAACAACGGTGACAAACAGCATATTCAGATAAACAGATCTACTCTGAACATCACAAAACTAGATACTAAAAAAGCTCATAATTTATTCATGCCGCAATGCATGATGGGAGCCATGGATGAGTTTTTATTGGCTACAACATGCTTTTTTGATGGTCACCGTTGTTGTGATGCTCACACTGATTCTTGATGTCTGTGTGTCCAAACTAAAGAACTCTTTGTTTATGAAGAACTAACTTTTAAAAACATTTCATATCATGCCAGAAATGCTGGATCACTTTTTTTATCCACCTAATTTATGTACACAGTAAAGAAACCTGAACTCAGGCATCCAGGTCACTCCATGACAATTAGTCCAAACCACAATCAAGTCCATAAGATCGCCTTGGCTCTGATTTGTCTGTATGTTACAACTCCGTTACCACAGCCACACAAAATCTGAAGTTAATAACTAAAGGGTCAAGATCACAACTAAAGCAAACACTGACCACTATAATTGTGATACACAAATTGTGATTTTCTCGGTTGGTGATTCTGCTTGTTAACATCAGGTGTCTTCAATAATGGTCAATCATAACTCAATTAACTTCTTAATTATCTCATTAACTTCAACTCTGCTTCCGTGTTACTTTTAACACTGCTTCAGTGTTTATATGTGTCCACACTCAGTGTTAAATTTTCGATTTTTGGAAGTTATATTTTCTTATTGAGAGGATTTAAAGTAGCGTTTACCTAACTTTTATCATAAAACCCAATGCCAACGATTGTCATAGTAACTACTATCTGTCGAAATAACTGACGAACAGCAAAATATGTGAAATTTCATTTGTTTATATGTGTTCATTTGTTTATATGTGTTCAACTGTCCCATATTGACGTGACACCTTACTATAATAAGTGAAAGACATCTTTATATCCCCGACTGGACAAGTTAGCCTGATTTAAAAAAAAAGAAAGAAAAAAAACACAGGAAAAAAAAGACATCGAAACGCGAGACTGACTCTGATTATATTAACCTTTCATTCAACATCAAAACAAGCTTAACGGCACACATAAACTCCCGGTTTTCATCCAGAATATCTTAAATTGTGTTCCGAAGACGAACGAAGCTTTTACGGGTTTGGAACGACATGGAGGTAAGTGATTAAAGGCAAGATTTTCATTTTGGGGTGGAGTAACCTTTTAAGTACTGGTAAATGCTGATTGTATTGTATAAGTGGCATTTTGACATTTATTTTATTGAGCTAGTTTCATTTGATACATAACTTTATCCTGATGCTTTTGCTTGTTTTTATGTGCAGATGTTTTCTTGGAATCACAACACTCACTGGATACAAGACGGACACATAGAGGCAAAACAAGTGGAAAAGTCTCAGACAAGAGGGACAACCCTCATGTGTGTGCTCATCTCAGAAAGTTGATGGACTTTCAGTATGTATTCATATAATTGTCTTTTGCAGGAATATTCTTAATTTAATATAAAATAAGCTCAAACAACAGAATTTGTGATTTAATGTTGATTCCAGCATTTTATTTTAATAATTTGCTTTAAAACATTTTTTTTACAAAAAATATACAAATTCTGTTGATTGACCTTCATTTTTATAGAAAGTTAATGTTCTGCTCTGAGTATGGCTTATTTTTTTAACATGTATTTGTAGTTATTTGTGATGCTATGTTATTTTTATGATAAGATTTTAACTGTTGAAAGACTGATATTTTTATTTTACCAGTAAAAGCCTTGCAATGTCTTTCTGCCAGTTTTAATAAATACTTATTTGCAACATCATTGACTTTATTCATTTTTATTCATTTGTAAATGTATTAAGATAGAGCTCATGATTATGCATTTATATACATATTTTATAGTTCACTGTTAAAATTATTCTTTAAAGCAGTTTCATTGTTAAATTATTACAACATCATATAGTATTTAGGGGTATTTACAGGATTTTATTGGCAACTTTTTTGCCAGGTAAATACTGTACTTTAGTGAAATTACTAAATATTGCTGTAAAATAAACTACAAGTGAAATTCAACGTTACTGTAAAAAAAATACTACAAACTACTGTATTTCACATACACTGTGCTTTGGACACAAACTTTCAATAATAAAAAAAGTTATTTGACCTGTGTTATGGTCTTGTATTTATTTAGATTATTTGAACAATATAAAGTTGTGGCCTAGTGGTTTGATTCCTAACCCTAGGGTTGTGGGTTCGAAACTCGGGCCGGCAATAAAACGACTGAGGTGCCCTTGAGCAAGGCACTGAACCACCAACTGCTCCCTGGGCGCCGTAGCATAAATGATGAACACTGCTCTTTTTTTACTACTACTTTTATTTATTTTTTACAGTGTACAGCAATTAACTGTAATTTGCTTTGCAGTAATTTCCTGTAATCCATTTTACAGCAATTAACATCATTTTAGAGGATTTTATTGGCAACTTTTTTGCCAGTAAAATCCTGTAAATTCTACAGTACATTTTTTACAGTGTAGGCCAGGGGGCTCCAAAGTTGCCTGGGGCCCTGTGTCATAAAGAGTTTAGCTCCAACTTTTTTCATTACACCTGTCTGTTAGTTTCTAGTATCCCTAAGACCTTGATTAGCTGTCCAGGTGTGTTTATTTGGGGTTTGAGCTGGACTCTTACAGGACAGTGGCCCTCCAGGAGCAGGTTTGGACACCCCTAGGAAAAACAATTGCCTAATATATTATTGACTCTTTCACCATTTGAATTGACGTCATTCAATGTGATTCGGAATAGTCAATGTGAAAAAAATATTAAGAATTAAAGAAGCCGTTTTTGTCATATATTAGGCACATGATTAATAATGAATGTGCACATATTGTAAATGTACTAAAAATAGTGTGGGTTTCCTGGTCGCCTTCAGTGAAGTAACTTGTTTATAAAATGAAAATAAAATGATTCATAAAACACATCAATATCAGTTGATCATTTGTTTATTTTCTTCACTGACAAATATGAAAATGATAATACTATCAATCAAAGCAGAGAGCTGCATTGACAAATAATATACTGGCCACTGACATAGTTTTAAATTGTTATCCAATTGTTTGGCCTTCAAACAGTTCCTCTTAAAATACACAAAAAAAAAATATATATATATATATATACATACATATACATATATATATATACATATACATATATATATATATATATATATATATATATATATATATATATATATATATATATACATATACATATATATGTTTTATGTTTTTGAAAGAAGTTTCTTCTGCTCATCAAGCCTGTATTTATTTGATCAAAAATACAGAAAAAAAAATTAATATTGTGATATATAATTAAAATTTAAAATCATTTTTTTACATTACATTCATTATACTTTAAATTATCATTTATTTCTGTGATGCAAAGATGAAATTTTAGGATCATTATCACATGATCCTTTAGAAATCATTCTAATATGATGATTCATTATCAAAGTTGGAAACAGTTCTGCTGCTTAATATTTTTTCAGAACATGTGATACTTTTTTAGGATACTTTGATGAATAAAAAGTAAAAAAAAAAAGAAGCTATGTTTTTAAAATATCAATATTTTGTAATAACAATATACACTACTGGTCAGTAATTTGGGGTCAGTATTTTTTTTTCTTTTTTTAAAATAAAATTAATACTTTTATTCAGCAAGGATGTGTTAAATTGATAAAGTGATAGTAAAGAAAATATATTATTAAAATATATATTATTATTATTTATTTTTTTATTTTGAATAATGCAGTTCTTTTTAACTTTTTATTCATCAAATATATTAGACAGCAGAACTGTTTCCAACACTCATAATAAATCAGAATATTAGAATGATTTCTAAATGATCATGTGACAGACTGGATGTTACATGTGACACTGAAGGCTGGAGGAATGATGCTGAAAATTTAGCTTTGCATCACAGGAATATTTTTTTTTTTTAAAGTATATTCAAATAGAAAACTATTATTTTAAGTTGTAATAAAATTTCACAATATTACAGTTTTTTTTCTGTATTTTTGATCAAATAAATGCAGGCTTGATGAGCAGAAGAAACTTCTTTCAAAAACATTGAAAATAGTAATGATTCCAAACTTTTGGTCTGTACTGTATATATATATATATATATATATATATATATATATATATATATATATATATATATATATATATATATATATATATATATATATATATACATAATAGGTTTGCATTTTTGTAATGTCTGTAACACATCAATATTAGGAATGTAATTGTTCATAATTACATGAAGTGAATGTGGATGATTAATTAAAATGCATCTGTGGGTTAACAGCCTTGTCCTAAGTTTTGTGAACTGTTCAAAGTGTGTCATTAAAGATTTTTTTGGTTTTGACTGTGTCAGTGTTTGCTCAAAGTTAGCAGCTGGTGCACTGCACTCTCTGTTAAGCTTTTAATAAATGATTAAAGATATTTGGATAAAACGTATGGACTTAACTCTTAACTGGTCAGAATTTAGTTTTTTTTTTTTCTTTTTTTCTATCAGTTCAGTGAAAGTTAAAATTGACCTGATTTACTTTAATGCACGTTCAGAGTGCACCATCCAAAGGAAAAAAAATAAATAAACAAAAATAAGCCCAAATTGCAATTTTCGCTGCCTTTGAATCGACAGCTATGGATGGATTTTTGTGATATTTTGTGATAATTTTACAGCGCTACTGCAGGGGATCTACCGTCGACAAGCAATTTAAACATAATTAAAATTTCCTATATGTTAGCCATTTTTACATTAAAATTAAATGGGGAGAGGCTATTGCTTAAGTTGATTTTTATTTACCACAATTTGTCATGTAGATTTATTTATGTAGTAGTAGTGGTGGTATTATAGTGCAACTCTTGACACTCATGGGAAGTTTAAGGCAGGGACAAGTTCATGCGTGAACGCGCGCGTTTTGGAGGAAAATGAGGGCGTTGAGATTCTTGAGCGCGTTTCACTCTCGTTTGGTGAGTGGAACAGGTAGAGCGAGCTGACGTGCTTCCGGCCGCAGGTGAGAGAGAAGCCGTCATGAACGCGCGCGTCAAATAAAACTTCCTCAAGCTCTGCGCTTGGAAGCGGAGGTTTTGATCGTTTGGGATTCCAAATAACAACAACAGCGGGTCCTCCGCAGTTATCACAGCAGTTTCTCAGGTGAGCTTCGTTTCTCTTTCAGTCGGATATTTGTTCGTCTCTGGGTGTTTTGAAAAGAGCTCGTAAAACCGGCTCCGCCACCGGCATCCCGTGTCACCTCACTCCAAACCAACCAACCGACAGCTGCATGCTTACAACTGTCTCTGCAGAAAACAGTAATTCTTAAGCTCGAAGTCAAATCATTTCTGAAGGGTAGAGCAACGAATGTCCATTATAAAACAGGTGTCAGGTGGGCTACTGTAATATAGAGCAGTGTGTGGAACACCGTGGTATATGAAGAGTTCAAAAGCCTCTAAGTGCTGTCTGGAATTTTTATCTAAAATTAGCATTTTTATCTGGCTCATGCTTGTGTTCAATCATTTAACATTAATGGCAATGTGTTGGTCCTTTTCTATGCAATTATAGTGAAATAATTGAATAAATATAGGAGTCTGGTAAAAATACTTATTTTAGATGAAGATTTCAGATGGCGCTTAGAGGCTTCTGCTTCTGAACCTTAGAATTCTGTCTGTGTGACTTATTTAGACGAATTGTACTGTAGGTTTCTAACTTTAAAAAGACACAAAAGCTACATTAGTCCATAACATCATGAACTGTTTTCCAGGTCTTTTTTTTTTTGAAGTCATAAATAGTTCAATTTGAGGAAAAGACGACAGTTCATTTCATTTACTGAAACTCATTTGGCTTTGGAATGATTACAGGGTGAGTTCAGTTCAAAGTGGACACACCACCCTTAGAACACTGTTACCCAGATATTCTCAGTCTGTGTTTGTTTTCACATGTGCGTGGAGCATCATGAGTTCATTGAGTGCATTGGGCCTGTGCATGCCGGTGTTGTTCTTTCTGGCTCTGGTCCTGGTTCTGTTCTCATGCGTCCTCCGTAAGAAGAGACAGATGGAGGGATCATACCAGCCCAGCTCGGAAGAGCGGAAACAAGCCAAGAACCACGGAGCCGAGAAACCCAGTCTCACTCTTCCACTGCCCAAAGAGGAGAGACTGATCTGAATGCAGCCCTCAGAAAAGATGCTGAAACCACAGAACCGTTTAGGTTCTGCTAAACCTGAACAGAACTTTCATTATGACTTTGTGTTGATACGCACAGGTGCAGTCCTGACAAACAAGTGGAGGGTCATGCATGGAGAACGTTTAAAGTGGTGGTGGGTATTTATTTGATGCTTTTGACTGAGATGTTAGAATGCTTTCATTGGCTGTCACAACTTGGGACATCTGAAGACACTGCCAAGTGTGTTTATCAAAAGTAAAGAAGCCAGATGATTAAGATGGACGGCCAAACCTGTTTGACTTTGTTTACCATATCTGTACTTTAAGTTTACTCACCTGAGAGTCTTTGTGGAGGAGACATGGCAGCTTCACCTCCAAAACAGTTTACCATTATCATACTGAATACTTTAAATATCCTACATTAAGATTAAGTTGCAGTTTTTTCAAAGGTAGAGAGAGAAAAATATTGCACTTTGCCAAATGTTGTTTTCTATTAGATTTTCATTTTTGTAATGTCTGTAACGTTGATCATCATGTGATGAAGTGACTGTGTAACTGTGGATGATTAATTAAAATGCATTTGTGAGTCAACAGCCTTGTCCTCAGTTTTGTGAACTGTTCAAAGTGTGTCATTAAAGAGTTTTTGGTTTTGACTGTGTCAGTGTTTGCTCAAAGTTAGCAGCCGGTGCACTGCACTCTCTGTTAAGCTTTTAATAAATGATTAAAGATATTTGGATAAAACGTGTGGGCTTTCTTTATTGATTTACTTCAATGCACGTTCAGGGTGCATCATCCAAAAAAAAAAAAATCCAATTTGCACTGCCTTTGAATCGACTTTATTGACTGATGTTGGTGTTGAGTTTTAACCAGCAGATACATGAGACCAATTTCCTTCCACAAACACAAAGTTCAGTATGGAACATCAACCTCAATCCAAGAAAGAGTAATTTTATCTTGTTTGACTCATTGAGCAATGTTTCTTCACAAAAATCAAAATGAAGACTTGTAATTGAGAATCAAAAAAAAGAAGTCATTTTTAGTCCTTGAGTATTGTTTTGCTTCAATATGCTTGATTTATGATGGTCTAATGTTCAAATCTCTTCTTCAGCTCTGAGACCTTAATAGGGGCCTGAGTTTGCTCTTCTGAAGTTGATGAAATTGGCGATTTTGTACTTTGTTCTTCAGTTTGCAGGCCCGTCATTGGTCCCACGGTGATTTTGTCTGTGCTTGTGGGAGATTTTAGAGATTTATCCCGCCCTCGGGAACCAGAAGAGTCAGTCAAGGACTTGGACTGGAACAGAGCTACGGTAGACAAGACTTTCGGTGATGGAGGTTCAACGCTCTTCTTATCTGGCTCTTCTCTTGTGTCTATCTTTACATTGAGAGAAACAGCAGAGGTGATGCCTTCATTTGTAGGTCCGTTTGCGCCCAAATCATTTGTCGTCTTATGCTCTTTCTGACTTTCTTCTTCTTTGTCAGGTTGTGTCTCTGTACTCTCTTCAATTACTGTCTCAGTTTCCGAGCTTTCCTCCATTGTTCCATTCATTTGTTTATCATTTTTCGACCAGCTGTCCTCTTGCACCTCTTGAGAACCCACTTGAGGATCCAGTGAAGCCCCTTCTAGAGCTCGTAGATCTGAACACAGATTTACCCCTAGCTCTGTCAAGTCCTTCTCTAATTCGTTAAGCTCATTTTCTGGACTGTCAGTCAGGACAGCAGGCTCCTCCCCCTCATCACCAGGCCCCTCCTCTAGGTCCTCCTCCCAGCTCGCAAGACTCCCACTGTTTCCAAAAGAGGTACTTAGACTCTCCTGACTTGGGTTGGCCAAACTCCTCTGAAAAAGAAATGAAATGGTGAGAGTGTGGAAACTTTTCCCACCAACAGGTTTCCGGTGCTGGACTATTTCTGCAACATGTCAAGTTTTTAAAATTCAACAGCAGTCAGGTAAGGGTAAGGCTGACATAACACTAAATCTCTAAATAAGTGAAGCCTTTCTTGTTTTTTAGGCAGCAAAACCATTTTATTTTCTTAGTTCACCATAAATATGTAGCCCTATAGAAATGTAATGATGCACTCACTTTTTCACCTTACACACACACACACACACACACACACATATATATATATATATATATAGTTGTAAAGAAAAGGTCTGACTTTAACTACGCAGTCATATGCTGTTTTAGGCCACATGAGTTATTTTATCTAAAAGACCCCAACATAAGTGCTTCTTAAATGAATAAAATTAAAAACTTTTAATAAAACAAGTTTACCAAGTATAAAAAATAAATAAAATGAAATAAACACTGAGGTGTTTTTGGGGGAGTATTGAGGAACCCATGATAATGATCTACTCAATTAGAAGTTCAATGTGTAAAAATGCATCTATTAAAAAATATTAAATCAAGCAGAAATGGATCATTTAAACAAATGGCCCATTTTCCATTGTGGTACAGACATGCCATTTAGTAACAGTTACCCAATTCCTGTATATTTTTTTCTAATTAGAAGAAATGTTCCTATTATTAAATGTAATTTATATAGAAAATACCATGTGAAAAATATTCCACTGTTATAATGAATACCATACAGGGTTAAATGCCTTCTGACTGTGATTCCAGTGTTAAAGAATGAATGGAACTGTTTGTAGCAGATCATGTCAGACGCCCCGTCCAGCACCGTTTAGATGTAATGTGTGAGAGGATCTAGGCCTTACATGAGAGATGAAGTCACTGCTGTCGGAGCTGAAGAGGTCGAGGCTGCGTGTGCTGTACAGTAAACCCGGCTCTCTGGAGCTCTGGGCACTCAGTGTGTCAAAGATCTCTCCGAGCAGGTCCATCTCCTCCGGGTCGGCCAACAGAGACAGATCATCATCTTCCTGTAAGTCGCTGCTGGCAGAGCACTGCTCAGGGCCTTCTGTTGCACTGGGAAGCAAAATGCATTGTAAAACACACATGAAGCAGCAAAGCATCTATGCATCTCTATGGGAGGCAGTTTGAGGCGAAACCCATTGAAAACTTGTCATACACACTGAAACACTTGCGTGTACAAGTGAATCACTTGGGATACACACTGACACACTTGCGATACACACTGAAACACTTGTGCGTACAAGTGAATCACTTGCGCATACATGTGAAACACTATATATCTTTGCAAATATATGAAAGACATGCTGTTACATAGAAACTCTTTGCATATGCCCTGTAATCGCCTACGTACTGTTGTGCCTGCACAAAGACTGCACTTTCAAACATTCTCGCGTGTGAGAGAGCATAAACATTTTCAGTGTGTCCGGAAGTCGTTTCATTGCAACAGGACGTTATAGCTCAAATATTCTCCACGTATATGGCTCCTTCCAAACTTGTTTAAAAAATGAGGTATTTGTTGTTATTCTTTACACTAGGCTTTTTCGTATGTGATCACTCGTGTTTTATTGCCAATTCTGATTTTTTTTTTTTCTTTTTTTTTTTACACTTTCTTTCCCGTGTCCTTCGGTTCATTTAGTCCGAATATATGAGGAGAATATTTGAGCTATAACTTCCAGTTAGTGGGTTTAATTGTATTTATGTAAAAAAAAATATATATATATATATATATTTTTTTTTTTTTTATATTATTATTTTTTTTCTCACGTTTTGAAAGGGTAAATTCTGGTTCACAGAATTCGCGATAATGCACCTAACTGTGGTGCTACCCACCATAAAACCGAAGAAGAAGAAGTAGTATAACTTCCGGTTGCAATGAAACGACTTCCGGACACACTGAAAATGTTAATGCTCTCTCACACGCGAGAATGTTTCAAAGTTTTTATATATTTGCACAGATATATAGTGTTTCACTTATACGCACAAGTGTTTCAGTGTGTATCGCAAGTGTTTCAGTGAGTATCGCAAGTGTTTCAGTGTGTATCACAAGTTTTCAAAGGGTTTCGCCTCAAACGGCCTCCCATACATCTCTGTTCTCTCATCTCACCTGTCCTCATAGCCGGTGTTGTCGTCCTCTGTCTGTTCCTCATTGCCCTGGTAGCTGGGATTCTTGTGTGTCGGCCGCCGTGGTCGAGACTGAGAAACAAAGCAGCACAGAAAGTATAAGAAAACAGACAAACCGTATTTAAAATGTTAAGTGCCTGTGCCGTACTGTGGTTGAACACAAGATGGAGCCAGGAATTATAAACACATTAGTATTAGTGTAGTAATTATGTGTAGAAGTGTATAATTTTTATTTCAAATAATTGTTGTTCTTTTGACCTTTTTATTCATTTAAGAAAAAAAAAGCATCACAGTTTCCACAAACATTTAAAGTACCACGACTGTTTTCAACATTGATGATAATTAAACAGCAAATCTAACGATTTCTGGGGTAATGATGCGCGGATCACAGAAATAAATTAAATTTTACAATATAATCTATTAGTAAACAGTTATTTGAATATTCCACAATATTGCTGATTTAACTGTATTTTTAGATCAAATAAATGCAGCCTTGGTGAGCAGAAGATACCCCAAACCTTTGACAGATAACTTACAGTATGTTATCTTTATAATATCCTTTTATGGTTAGTGTAGATGCCTTCAGGTGTCACTCACCCTGCCGAAGTGCTGTGTTATTGGTAGACGGTTCTGAAGGCAATCTGATTGGATGAGGCGATACGTGTGCGTTCCACACACAGACCCGCCCCTCTGTAGCATATGAGGTTCGGCTTGGTCCTGAAAGGAAAAATCCCAAAAATGTAATATACACACACAAACCACATTTTTTATTATATGCTGTTTAAGGAATATAAACTCACCTTTGATGACAGGAGGTTTTTCAGCCCAAATTTGCTATGATATTTGGTCTGAAAAAATGGAAACCATATGGAAAGTATGTAATATGTAATAATAATCAAAAGTGCATTCTAAATTAACATTATAAACATAAACTACACTTCAAATGTTTTTTTTTTAAGTGACATGGCATGACATACAGCCAAGTATGTCCCATACTCAGAATTCATGCTCTGCATTTGACCCATCCAAAGTGCACACACACACACACACACACACACACACACACACACACACACAGTGTGAACACACACCCGGAGCAGTGGGCATAATTTATGCTGCGGTGCCCGGGGAGCAGTTGGGGTTCAGTGCCTTGCTCAAGGGCACCTCAGTCGTGGTATTGCCGGCCCGAGACTCGAACCCACAACCTTAGGTTTAGGAGTCAAACTCTCATGTAGTACTTAGGACTTTTATTTAGCAAGGATGCATTCATTTGACCAAGATTGACAGTACATGACATTTATAATGTCACAAAAGAGTTCTACTTAAATAAAATGTTGTTCTTTTGAACTTTCTATTCATCAAAGAATCCTGAAAAATAAAATGTATCATGGTTGCCACAAAAAATAAGTCAGCACAACTGTTTTCAATATGCAGCAAATCAGCCAATTAAAAGGATTTCTGAAGGATTTCTGTAATGATGCTGAAAATGCAGCATTGCTCACAGCAATAAATTATATAGTCACATACATTAGAAAGTAATTATTTTAAACTATAATAATATTTCACATAATTTTACTGTATTTTGTTCAAATAAAATCAGCCTTGGTTAGCAAAAGAGACTTCTTTCAAAAACATTTTGCAACTCCAGACTTTTGAACAGCAGTGTATAAATACTCACTGCTTTGTTAGCTGTAGACTTCCATGTCACAATCAGGGCTCCACCCCCTTTCTGTGGGAAAAGAAAGTGTTTTTTTTTGTTGTTTTTGTTTTTAATCCAAGTTTAATTTCTAATCCAATTCTAGTTAATTTGTCAGAGCAGAAATGGAAGGTCAAGCACGCTCTGGTGTAAACTGAACATTACTGTACTAGATCATATATGTAATCAGTGTATAATGAGAATAGTGTGTATGCTGTAAGAGTTGTATGGTTGTCTGCCATAACCTTGTTCATACATCCTGTATGAGTAAAACGTACCTTTAAGTTTCCCACCAATTGCCGACGCAATTTAGAGCTACCTGAGAGGAATCACAAGCAGAAGGGGTTAAAATGAGCAAACAAAAAAACAAGTCTGATTCTGTAATGAACATAAAGACACACCGGATGAAGCTCCACACTGAAGCACCTCCTCGTCAAACACATCATCTGGCTCTTTGCCCTGGTTCAGCATTTTCAGCCGGCCGTCAATAAACTGAGAACAAAATGTGATTATAATGGAAGATACCATGGAACATGGCATAGCCTGTTTAGGGAGTCGTGGCCTAATGGTTAGAGAGTCGGACTCCCAATCGAAAGGTTGTGAGTTTGAGTCCCGGGCCGGCAGGAATTGTGGGTGGGGGGAGTGCATGTACAGTTCTCTCTCCACCCTCAATACCACGACTTAGGTGCCCTTGAGCAAGGCACTGAACCCCCAACTGCTCCCCGGGCGCCGCAGCATAAATGGCTGCCCACTGCTCCGGGTGTGTGCTCACAGTGTGTGTGTGTGTTCACTGCTCTGTGTGTGTGCACTTCAGATGGGTTAAATGCAGAGCACAAATTCTGAGTATGGGTCACCATACTTGGCTGAATGTCACGTCACTTTTCACTTTTTTAAATGTCTCTTTCTCTTATTATTTTGCCCTCCATTGTGAAACTCAAATTCCATTTGCTATACTATATAAAAGATTGGTTTGATGCATACTTTGTGACCAGTCTTGTGAAAATGGAATACAGTATTTGGATGCTCAAGTTGCCAATGCTTTTTTCACACGAGCGATCGTAATACTTCAGAAAACTTGAAGTACATTTGGGTGTGTTTTAAAGTTTTAATCTCAACATCCTCAGACCTTATTCAAAGCAAAAGAGCAGCATTAACATTCTTCAAAACATATCCACGAAAAAAAAAGGCTCCACAGGAAATAGGAAGCCATGTGGGTTTGGAACAATATGGTCAACATGATGGGTGAGTAAATTATTTTTGGTTGTATTCTTCCAAAACATAGGTGGAATTAACTAATATATTCCACCATACTTCTCCAGTTAATCAATCGCAGTACATTTAGACAATTGTTTTGTATTACAAGTTTTCTTAAATGTTTAAGTTAGTGCTGTTAAATGATTAATCGCGATGAATCACATCCAAAAGAAATGTTTTTGTTTACATAATATAAGCGAGTTGTATATTTATTATGCATATATATATATATTTTTTAATATTTACATGTAAATTTATATTCATATATAATTTATATTATAAATATAGTATTTTATATACAGTATAAACAAAAATAATTATTACATTTTTTTATTTATACTATTTATACTAGGGCTGTCTTAATTATTTTTTTATCTAACTAATCAAACCCTTTTACTGTAATCAATCGCAATTTATCGCATATTTCATAGACCATTTATCTTGCTTCAAATGTTTATTTTTGTCATCATTTGCTATATCCAGCAAAGTAAAGTTTGAAGGGTGATTCTAAAAAATCTGCAAGTTTTTTTTTCCAAGATAAATTGAGATGTCTTTCCAAAAAAGGACACTTAGAAAACTCCAAAAGCAATACATTCACTTATGGGATCATTATACTAAAAACTTGGAAATACCAGAGTTTAGCGTCTTAAAATTATCTGGTCGCAAGCAGAGAAGCAAAATTGGGTAAAGGGTTAGGATAGAAATTGTGCTTCAGTAATTTTGCATTAATTGCAAAAATGTATCACATGCATTAACAATAAAAGCCCTAATGTATACATAAATATACAGAGTGCACACATATATTATGTAAACAAAAACTGTTAATGGTTTTATTTTTGGTCTTAACAATTTGCCAGTACTAATAAGGCACTAGTTTAATGTGCCAATTTGCATATATTTCCAGAAGAAAAATATATGAACATTCGAAAAATTCAGGCATAAAATTCTTGTTTCATTTCATTGACATGGAAACAAAAAATTGAAATAGCATGAAATAACAATGGCCTGTAGTGTGTTGCCTAAAGAAAACTTCTGATGTTGTGGCTGTGTGTTTGCAGTTACCTCTTTGAAGCATTGCAGGTGAACCGCGCTCTCCAGAAACTCCCGCATGCTTTGAGACTTATGACTCAGAAACAACTCATTGGAGAACACGACCGGCCCTTCCTTCAACATACGAGAGAGGAGCACTGCAGTAAGCATTTAGAAAACTCAAGGTAATGTTTTTTTATGTGGATGTGTGTCACTCACGGCAGGTGACTGTAAGGCATCTCTGTATCCTCCGAACAGCAGAGCCTGCGCTCGGAGGAAAGCGTGCGCGACCCCTGACCCGGCCGACGCTGCCTGTCTCTTCAGCCTGACCTTCAGTCCCGCCACCTGCAGCAACAGAGTTCGTCGTAAACCTCGTCGTCATCCTTTGTGTGTCAGAGATCTGCGAGGAGGAAAAGAGTCTCACCACATCGGCCGGGATCTTTTTCAGGTCCTCGTGGGGCGACTCCAGGGTGTTGGTGTCCACGTTCAGTATGACCACGTCCTCCAGAGCGCGACTCCTTACTCTCTGCCGCACACAAACACACAGAACGAACTGTAATGTGAGTGTTTGTGTGACAAAGGGCTGGTGTGAAAGAAACCATAGGAAGAGGGAAGCGTCTTACTTCTGCCAGGCTGGAGTGAATTCCGATGAGGTACGGCATCGGTGCACTAAAATAATGAAATGAGTGAAATTAGGCAGCGTGTGTGTGTGTGTGTGATTAATTATCGTATATGTATATATTATGTATCTAATATGTTATTTTTACTTCAGTGTACTTTTTTTTACCATATTGTTCAACAAACTAAAAAGTTTTAGTAAACCAAATTAAACTCAATTAAACTCAATGAAAAGTTCAATTCTACCCAAAAAAAGCCACGTTTGATCAGTACTGGTCAACACAGGTTGCTGCTTGTAAATAAAATTGTATTTTGTAAGTTTTTCTTATTGAAGACTTTTGTAGCTTGGTGATTTTGAACCCTTTTAATTTAAAGCCCCCTCAAAATATAAGAAAGAAATGAAGAGAAAGAAAGATTTCTTGGGTGTCTATCATTTTAAGTTAGTTTTGAACATATTATATATATATATATATATATATATATATATATATATATATATATATATATATATATATATATATATATATATATATATATATATTAATAATAATGTGAATTTAATTCATGGTTTTGGAAGTTTTCTGAGGACCCTGGTACTGACACCACTGCTACAGCTTATTTTTTTCAAAAATGTGCAGCACTTCAACTTCTGCTCTTTTAAATGTGCTACAGTATATAAATTTAGATTTTGTACTGTGTGTGTGTGTGTGTGTCTCACCAGCAGTAGTCCAGCAGATGAGGCGGCAGCACTGGAATGAAGATGTGCTGCCAGTACATTGGGTACAGCATCCCGTTACATGCGTGTATGCAGGCCGTCAGCTAAACACACACAAACAAAACTATTAATTGCTGATTGGTGCATGTTTAATGGAGCTGAATTCTGACTCAAAGCAACGCAATACATTTGGTTTACTAGTGATCTGCCATCAGTGAAAGTGAATCCTTTTTTTTCATTTGAAACCGAACAATGTGCTGCGGCTGGTTGGGACAAAAACTGTGATTTGTCGCGTATAGATTCATTATGTCACTCCTGGTTAGGTGTTAAGGCGTTTTCACAGTAGGGTTTTCTGATGAGGAACCAAATCCATTTGACATTTTTCAGTTTGCTTGGTCAGTGTGAGAAGTTGCACGTATGCAATTCCCAAATGGTCATCAAGGTAAGGATGTGTGTTGTGCTTGTTAATATCATAAAGCACTTGAAAGAGTTGCTTTTAAATGGACGCTTTTTATGAACTGGCAGGATGCATTTTTATCCAAAGTGAATTACACTATATTCAAGGAATTTCAGTACATGCATTCCCTTGGGAATCGAACCCATGACTTTGGTGTTGCTAGCACCATACTACTACTGTTGTGGTAGCCTTGTGAACCAAGCATGATCAGTTCTGATTCACAAAGGCTGTTGCATATTGAACTCACAGTGCTGAGTTTGCTGCAGTAAATGAGAATTCGTCTCTCGAACAACATGCTGGCGAAGAGCTGCAATAGGTTACCCACGTCCACCGCCACCACCAGCTCCGTCAGGTTCCTCTGATACACAGACAGACAAACATACTGGTCAAATGTTTGGGAAAATTAAGGGGAAAAAAAGAAAATATTCTGAAATATATATGTATTTTATTTTTTTTATTATATATATATATATATATATATATATATATATAATGATTCAATACCATGACTTAGGTGCCCTTGAGCAAGGCATCGAACCCCCAACTGCTCCCCGGGCGCCGCAGCATAAATGGCTGCCCACTGCTCCGGGTGTGTGTTCACAGTGTGTGTGTGTGTGTTCACTGCTCTGTGTGTGTGCATTTCGGATGGGTTAAACGCAGAGCACAAATTCTGAGTATGGGTCACCATACTTGGCTGAATGTCCTTTCACTTTTCTTTCTTTTTTTTTTTTTTTTTCTTTTTTTTTTTTTTTTTATATATATATATATATATATAATGATATAGATATAATGATTTAATATACTGATTTACTGCTCAAGAAATATTTTTGATTATTATAAATGTTAAAAGTTGTGCTGCTTCATATTTCATATTTCATATTTCATATGGGAAACCTTGATATTAGAATAATTTCTAAAGGATCATGTGACACTTAAGACTGGAGTAATAATGCTGAAAATTCAGGCATAAATTATGCCTTTAAATATATAAACCACACATAATAAAACCTAAATGGAAATATTGAAGAACTCACACTTTCTGGAATAGAGGGCAGGGCTTTGGGATCTGGTGCGATAAAGTATGGGATCTGATGGAGAGAAACATCATTCACCAAACATAAACAGTCAGTACCATGAAAGCAAGGCCTCCGAGTTAGTCTGCCTCAAGGCTTTAGATGAATGCTTTGCAATTTTTCAAGGACCCATTAATGTTTTAGTTAAGCACTGTTAGGGATCCAGGGTTAGTTGTGGAAGCTGGATTAGTTTGATTTCACACTATGGATTGTATTAGGATTTATTAGACACTGGAGTGAAGGTTTAGTCCGGTCGGCTGGTTTTAATGTGGATACGGACTCACCCCCTCTGACTCCTCCCCTTTAGGGGCATGTCCACAGATGCCAGTCATCTCACTTCCAATCATTAGCTTCCCTCCCTCAGTGAAGAACACACCAACCTGATTGTGATGTCACACATGATGTCATAAATGGAACCTCCACCAGCCAATGAGCACTTACCATCTGCAGCGTGATGGAGCCATTGGCCGGAGGCACGGGGTGTTTGTAGAGGACCGACAGCAGCTCTTTCATCTCCTTGGTCTGGCCAAGCATTTGAATGGATGAAATGGTGTTAGATAAATGGCTTTATAAATGTGTAAAATCATCTGGAGACCATTAAAATCATACCTGTCCTTTCGTTGAGTAGTCAGCCAGATTGTTCAGAAGTTTGTAGAAGACCTCAAACCAGGGCAAATAACTGTGTTGAGAGAGTAACCACACTTTAGTCTGGTCAAACAACTGTGTAATTAGAGCTAACTATTCAAATGTAAAATCAGGTTATAACTCTGAAATACACCTAATAATGAGACCGGAAAACTAAAAGTGAAATTGATTGTGGCCATGAGAAGCAAACTGTTAAAGGGGTCATATGATGTTGCTAAAAAGAACATTATTTAGTGTATTTGGAGTAATGAAATGTGTTTATGCGTTTAAAAGCACTTATTTTCCACATAATGTACATTATTATTTATTCTCTATGGCCCGCCTTTCTGTAATGCATAATTTTTTACAAAGCTCATCTGTCTGAAAAGCGATGTGTGCTCTGAATGGCCAGCTATCCAGTGTGTTGTGATTGGATGAATGCCTCAAGTTTGTGATGGAAATGTTACGCCCATCACCATACTGTGATGACGTATGTCCCGGCATGACAAGACAGAAACAATAAAACCCATTACAAATGAGGCATTTCTTGTATTCAATGGGGACATAATTACTGATTATAATGACTTCCGCTGTTTTATTGTATCATGCTGCATGAATATAATACCATGTCTGCATTTATGATCTGCTCAAAACTGTTGTTTGAAACATCAGTGGCAAATCCTTTTCATATGTAAACGTACTTGCATAATGTGAGACACAAGTGTCATACTGTGCTTGCAAATATGGAATTGTCTAACTTTATAGAAACAGACGCCTTGCAGATAATAAAGCGAGAAGAATAGCATGCGCATTTGGTGGAGGGGTCTGAGCTCGGCATCGGCCCAAACATGGAGTGCTCCCCCTGGAATGGGTTGACGGTGAGGATAGTGGAGGGATCCTGAAAGACTAGAGAGAATGAAGGTAAGGCTGCTATAATTATTTATAGTGGTTCTCTCTTTTGGTGGTTGGATAGAGGATGTGATTACTGATGGTGAATTAGCCGTGTTGATAATCTGTGCATGCTCTTCCTGAAATGTGTTAATAAAACATCACGTTATAGGCCACTCACACAGAAATGTGTGGACGAGTCTTAACTTTGATAAAGAATATCTCTTTGGTTTTGAGACTTTAGTCTTTGCAACTTTACTGATATTATTCATGCACCAAGAGCTTGTAACACTTAAAAGAGAAAAGAAAACTTGAAATTACATCAAATGACCCCTTTAATCAATCAAAGGGGCTTCACAAATGAGAACCAGTCAACAATCATTTGTTTTTGGGTGTATTTTGTGCGTTTGCGACCTGAGGATGCATAAGCAGGTCTGAGAGCTGGATGTGAGTCTGCAGAAACCGAAGCGCTGGCATCCTTCCAGATCGGTCAAGACGAATGTAAAGTGCTGCACAGCAACAGTGTCCTTCACCCTGTCAACCAACCAGCCTCAGTTTATCTCTCATATAAGGTAAGAAGGTTTGAGCATCCATCTTTAATCATCAATTAATGATTTTCACCTCTCTATGTCGTAAGGGAAGCAGAAGCGAGGCAAAGACTGCAGAGCCTCCTGTGTGAGAATAGAACAAACACGTTTTTTTTTTTTAAAGAACCTTTCAGTGAACAGATCTTAAAAGAGTAAGAAAAAAATTATTTAGAACAATTTAAAAATCTAAAGAAGAACCTTATTTTCACTATAAAGAATGGTAAGATGTCATGAAAGTTAAAGGTTCTTTGTGGAACCATTGATGCCAATAAAGAACCTTTATTTTTAAGAGTGCACCCACTGATAAATAGTTTTAAGTTCAATATCTGATACTGTTCCATGGACTCATATTATTTGACAATTGATTGACATTAGGGCTGTCACTGAATAAGCAAAGTTGTTGCAGAAACTGAAAAAAAATTGATGAAAGATGAAACTTTTTTTCTTTAAAATAACATCTCGAATGAATCAGATTAGGAACCTTATTGTTGCATTTATTGTTTATAATTTTCCTTAAACATATGTATTCAATTGTTTAGCAGAGGATTGGTTTGTTTTACATGCATTTATACATGCAGTTATTTATTTGTGCATTGGATTATATTTATTAGAATTTTCCCTAATTCTTAAAATTTTTAATTATGCAAACATTATGCTAAACATCATGATAAGCAGAGACTTTATTTATTTAATTGTGCATCTATTTGTTCATGCAATCGTTTATTTATGCAGTGTTTCCATTCATTTTTATATATTCTTTAATAAAAATAAATACAAACAGGAAAGAACCACAGTGATTCTCAAGTACTAACCTCATCATTAAAGTCTTCAGGGAACTGAAACAGAACATCAGGATCTACTCGAATAGAAACACACACACACACACAAACGGGTCAGCTCATTTCTCAACTAGAGGATGTGGTTAAAGTCAGGTCAAAGTTAGCCACGCAGGGTAACCAGTCCGGCTCAGCCAGACCTCATCTAGACCCGGTCCAACCCTGGCAGTCCCACCTCTCTTTAGACTGTCAGTGTGCTTCATTTCACCCGTAGTATACAGATCACAGCATACTAACTAGTTCCTCAGGCTTTTCTCATTCTGACGAATATGTATCTGCCCTGCTGTGTGGTTTTTCTGGTTTAGTCATGTGACAGGAAGAGCCATTCTCAGAAGAGACAGTTTGCAAGTGTGTGTTTATTACATCAGTTAGTTAGTGTGTGTGTGTGTGTGTGTGTGTGGTACCCACCTTTATCTCTGGCGATTGGACATGAGGCTTGAAAGAACCAGTAGAATGTTTTTTCGGGGTTTTCTCTGAGAACAATAAAACCATGTGCAAAACAGTCATCATAATAAAACTAACAAATCACACCAGAAAAACGTTACACATGACTGATGTGGCGAATAAACACTGTCAGAATGACCAGCGACTGAATATGAGTGATCAGCTCTGAATCATTTTCTGCTATTTCTTCTCACAATATCTCAAGATGGTGCTTCATGAGCAGGATGTGGTTGACTACTAAATTAGAAGACGTGCATTGTCAGAAAATATTTCCAGTCATGAGTTTGACCATCTGTCTAAAATATAATTATGAAAATGTAATGATCTTAACAGCATGTCTGTCTGCTAAACCAATCAAACAAGATTTTTAAATGACAAACTCTCAAGAATTTGATGAACAATGTTCACACAGATCTTTAAGCGCAGGATTTGTCAGATCGAAGCACTGTTTGAGGCGTTGTTTCCCAGGAGAAAAATCTGACTGCAATTGAGTCATACAAGATCTTATTCATTAGTTTCCCTTCCCAAGAGATGAGAAACCAGTAGATGTCGTGTTGAAGATGTATGTTTGTGTTTACATAATGATAGTTAGTGTGATTCTCCATACCTGTGTGAACTTCCACTAAAAATCACCAAAACAGCAGCTGATTCAAGCACATCGAGACTTAAGAACCAATGAAGAAAAGTGCACATAGAGATACTCGATCTGATATTTTTCAAATTCAGTGACATTCAGAAGTGAAGCAGATTTGAGGACACAATGTATATTCACAGCCAGCAGAAATGATGACGGACGGAGAAGTGATGCCTCTGCGAGTAAAGGTTTGTAAGCTCTCCTTCTCTTCTCCTGCAGATGTCAACTCAAAACTCTCCAAATGTTGCTGTTTTTGTGTTTTTTGAGTTTATTCACCGAATTGTGACATGATAGAAAACCTCGCATCCGAGAACAACTGAGCGAGGAAGAGGAAGTAAGTAGCAGACCACAAAGTGAGCAAACAGAGAGAAATCGACAGACAAACAGAGAGATTCTTACTTTATCCTGGAGCCCATGATGCACTTGTATATTAGGGCCCATTCAGGGGTGTCCAGTGTGTCAGCAGACCAAAGTCATTAGATCCTTTATTAACATGCTTCAACATACATACTCCTGCACACACACATCCTCACATCAAACAGCCAATTCCGCCAACTAGCACACAACTTAAGTCAGCACTTCCTGATCTCTCTGTTTGTGTGTGTGTGTGTGTGTGGCCTACATGACTTTTGCCGGTCTAGTGACACTATAATATCCACTTTATAATCACATATTCTCAGTAAGAACTAGAATATTTTGTCTTTTGGAAGATCAAGTCTAATCTTTAGGTTGAATGGTTTCAGAAACTCTTTCATTTTATTTAGACACAAAGGTAGAATTGCAAAATGCTCAATCATTTTTATATGTAACATTTTATGCACTTATTATTTCATATACATATAGTTCTATTCTATGTTGTTATACTTTTATATTATTTTTACAAACCCGATTCCAAAAAAGTTGGACACTGTACAAATTGTGAATAAAAACAGAATGCAATGATGTGGAAGTTTCAAATTTCTATATTTTATTCAAAATACAACATAGATGACATATTAAATGTTTAAACTGAGAAAATGTATCATTTCGCATCAACACATCTCAAAAAAAAAAGGCCATGTTTACCACTGTGTGTCATCCCCTCCTCCTTTTATAACGGTCTGCAAACATCTGGGGACAAGACAAGTTGCTCAAGTTTAGGAATAGGAATGTTGTCCCATTCTTGTCTAATACAGGCTTCTAGTTGCTCAACTGTCTTAGGTCTTCTTTGTCACATCTTCCTCTTTATGATGCGTCAAATGTTTTCTATGGGTGAAAGATCTGGACTGCAGGCTGGCCATTTCAGTACCCGGATCCTTCTTCTACGCAGCCATGATGTTGTAATTGATGCAGTATGTGGTCTGGCATTGTCATGTTGGAAAATGCAAGGTCTTCCCTGAAAGAGACGACGTCTGGATGAGAGCATATGTTGTTCTAGAACTTGGATATACCTTTCAGCATTGATGGTGCCTTTCCAGGTGTGTAAGCTGTCAATGCCACACGTACTCATGCAACCCCATACCATCAGAGATGCAGGCTTCTGAACTGAGCGCTGATAACAACTTGGGTTGTCCTTGTCCTCTTTAGTCCGGATGACATGGCGCCTCAGTTTTCCCCAAAGAACTTCAAATTTTGATTAGATTTAGATAGACAGAGTTTTAGCCAGTAACGGCGAATGGCACGGTGGATTGTGTTCACTGACAATGTTTTCTGGAAGTATTCCTGAGCCCATGTTGTGATTTCCATTACAGTAGCATTCCTGTATGTGATGCAGTGCCGTCTAAGGGCCCGAAGATCATGGGCATCCAGTTTGGTCTTCCAGCCTTGACCCTTACACACAGAGATTGTTCCAAATTCTCTGAATCTTTGGATGATATTATGCACTGTAGATGATGATAACTTCAAACTCTTTGCAATTTTTCTTTGAGAAACTCCTTTCTGATATTGCTCCACTATTTTTCGCCGCAGCTTTGGGGAATTGGTGATGTTCTGTCCATCTTGACTTCTGAGAGACACTGCCACTCTGAGAGGCTCTTTTTATACGCAATCATGTTCCCAATTGACCTAATAAGTTGCAAATTGGTCCTCCAGCTGTTCCTCATGTGTGCATTTAAATTTTCCAGCCTCTTATTGCTACCTGTTCCAACTTTTTTGGAATGTGTAGCTCTCATGAAATCCAAAATGAGCCAATATTTAGCATGACATTTCAAAATGTCTCGCTTTCAATGTTTGAAATGTTATCTAAATTCACTCACACTTTCACCTAGTGGTGGTTGAAAACACATAAACACATGTTAGAGGAAACACTGGAATAGACTTTCTCTATTGAGTCACTGCTTTCCCACTCTTGTTTTTATGCTCTCATCATCATTGCTCATGTGTTTGCTACATCTCTGTTAGTGAAGGGTGATCAGTAGGGATGGGCGTTTTCCACAAATATCACATTCGAACAATTGAGCTCACAAAAAACGAATATTCGAATATTCGTTTATTTAAATTAAGTTTAATGAGTCAGACGTTATTTTTCAGCAACATTTCTTTTCATCATTTTGAACAAGCTTACACACAATAAGCTTGAACATTACACATCGTGTTTTGTAGCTGAAAACCTTTAACAATGCGTGCAAACAAACAAAAGTACAGATTAAAAGCAAAAAAAAAAAAGTAAAAACAAAGAACAAAGAAAAAACGTAAAGCAGCCTGCAGCAATTAGGCTATTGTACAGAATGTAGCTTACACTTAACTTTTAAACTGTCAGCAAATCTTTTTTGCTTTTTTTCTATTGTTTAAAAACATCTCAACTTTCAGAGCGCATCGCATGTCATGTGACAAGAACTAAACATTCAGCTTCATCCTTTCCCGTAACAACGTTGAAAGCTCAGCCAAGATGAAGGAACTGCTGATCATACTGTAGCTGTATATGGATTGCCATTTTGAAAAAAATTTAGTAGCAGAGCTACTGAAAGCGATTTTTTTGTGCTTCAAATCCGTACTTGCAAAGAAGGAGAAAGCGGCGCGCATAGCCTTTTCCACGCGTTATTAGGCGCGATATGTGAATGGCCCCTTATTCATTCATTAATTATTTTTTGCTTGCATATACCTTCAAATATTCCATGGAGAATCACAGAAAGTGACCAAATTAGGTTTTATTGTGAACTTTTTTTTTTTTTTTTTTTTTGCGAAATTCGAATATCATTTTTATTTATCGAATAATTAGAGCAGAACGAATATTCGAATGTTCGACTATCCGTGCACACCCCTAGTGATCAGCATGTGTTCTGATCAAACAGGTAACTGCCCTATTTACAGACACACTCTTTCACACTGTTCTGACAGTGTTCTGACAGTTCCTTTGACTCATATTGTCATTGCACTGAATGCGCTTCCAATTTTTGGTACCTGTTTTGTGCGAAATGTTTCCCTCTAGTGTTCACTTGAGGAGCAGCATTTTACTTGTAGAAAATGTCCGGTCTTCTGAAGGCGAGTACAGTCTTATTTAAAATGGTTAGGCCTAGATGATATTCCAAGAACATTCTAAATTGAATTTCTCAACTTGATGTGGAAGCTCATTTTGACCAGAGTAAAAAATAAATAAAAAATAATTCTGACTTTGTTATTAGGACTTTATATCTCACAATTTCTTTCATTCTCATAATTGTCACTGTAATAGTCTATTTATTATATGGAATTGGAAATAAGAAAATGGATCCTGTTTCTTGTCTCGTCATTCAGTTATGACTTACATTATGCAAATCAATCACTTCAAATCATCAGAACTTGACAAAAAGATTAAATACTTTGCATCTCTGATTATTAATGTCACTTGTTTATAATTTCTGCCATTAAACCATTGTTAAATATTACATGTTTTGCCTCTTACTGTCACTTGTTTAACATTTCTGTTGTAAAAAATATGTTGTTAAATATTAGCCTACATGTTCAGCTACTTCTAAACTGGTACTCTCTGAACGTTAAAGGTTAAATTGAAGTCTCGCGCTACAATTCTTCTGTGAAATGGCAGGCCTGCCTTTTTAAATTTGGTTGACCATTTCAAATGTTTGGGCAAATGCTGTTAGACAGCTAAGGGAACGCTTTTAAATGTTTTTTTGCAACATAATTGACACAGGACAGTGTGGATTGTGCAGCAGAACTAATTTATACTTCACCACTAATAATAAAACAATACTGACGTTCAGTTAAATTTATTTCAAGAACATTTGTTCATAAAGTCATATAGAACGAAGATTTGTCATGTGTTTATTCAGTAAATCCATTGTGATTTTAAGCAAATGAGACACAAGCTAAAATGAGAATCAGACAGGAGTTTGAAATGACTTTCTCTGTTTAACAGCACTGGACTGTGAGGAGACTGAGATGATGTGGCATATGAATCAAAAAATGGAGGGAGGAAGCTAAGGTGGAGAGATGATGATCAGGCGGCCTCCTCTTCACCCTCCTCCTCGAATTCTCCCTCCTCTGCAGTGGCATCCTGGTACTGCTGGTACTCGGACACCAGGTCGTTCATGTTGCTCTCGGCCTCGGTGAACTCCATCTCATCCATGCCCTCGCCGGTGTACCAGTGCAGGAAGGCCTTGCGGCGAAACATGGCGGTGAATTGCTCCGAAATGCGTTTGAACAGCTCCTGGATGGCAGTGCTGTTGCCGATAAATGTCGCAGACATTTTCAGACCACGAGGTGGAATGTCGCAGACGGCGGTCTTGACGTTGTTGGGGATCCACTCCACAAAGTAGCTGCTGTTCTTGTTCTGTACGTTCAGCATCTGCTCGTCCACCTCCTTCATCGACATGCGACCACGGAAAACGGCGGCCACAGTTAGGTAGCGGCCGTGGCGCGGGTCGCATGCAGCCATCATGTTCTTAGCGTCGAACATCTGCTGGGTGAGCTCTGGGACGGAGAGCACGCGATACTGCTGACTCCCCCTACTGGTGAGAGGAGCAAAGCCAGGCATGAAGAAGTGCAGACGAGGGAAGGGCACCATGTTGACTGCCAGTTTGCGAAGATCTGCGTTCAGCTGTCCGGGGAACCTCAGGCAGGTGGTGACGCCGCTCATGGTGGCCGAGACGAGGTGGTTGAGGTCGCCATACGTGGGCGTGGTGAGCTTGAGAGTGCGGAAGCATATGTCGTACAGGGCCTCGTTGTCAATGCAGTAGGTCTCATCCGTGTTCTCCACCAGCTGGTGAACGGACAACGTGGCGTTGTAGGGCTCCACCACCGTGTCCGACACTTTGGGAGACGGCACCACGCTGAAGGTGTTCATGATGCGGTCGGGATACTCCTCGCGGATCTTGCTAATGAGGAGCGTTCCCATGCCGGAGCCTGTTCCTCCTCCCAGTGAATGCGTGAGCTGAAAGCCCTGCAGACAGTCACAGCTCTCGGCTTCCTTGCGGACCACATCCATCACCGAGTCCACCAGTTCAGCACCCTCTGTGTAGTGACCCTTAGCCCAATTATTTCCAGCTCCACTCTGACCTACGAGCAGGACACAAAAACCAGTAACGCTTCATGACCCAAACTAGCTAACTAAAATACTGCATATTTGAAAACTGCATTATAGTAAAGTGTTTTAAATCCATACTGTAGAATCCTTAAACACCACCTCATTGATAATCCATCTTGAACAGGAAATGCTCAAAACCTCTGCCAGAATCAAAACATGTATGCATGCAAGTAAATATTTTTTTGTTCTTACGAATTCGAGGGACAGTCTGCGAACAGGTACTAATTAATATAATACAAGTCCTATTTATCTGTCTATATATATATATATATATATATTATATATATATATATAATGCATATCAGTTCCTTGGTCTCTGAGGGTTTTGTGCGAACTTAATTTCTGCACGGAAGTAAAAGAAAGTAAAAGACCCATATCAGAGGTCTCTTAAACATTCAGAAATGAATTACTGCAGCTCATTTGTCAAATATAGGTATTTGCATGCAATGAGATGCAAGCGGAAGGTGATTATTTACCAAAAACAAAGTTGTCAGGTCTGAATATCTGCCCAAAAGGACCGGAGCGGACAGAGTCCATGGTTCCTGGCTCTAGATCCACAAGGATGGCACGAGGGACATACTTTCCCCCTGAGAAAACAGACAACCAGAGAATGAACCTCAAACATTAGGTTTTTTTTGTATGTTGTAGCTCTTTGTTTGGAGATTCTTTATCTGTAAGTATATTTGAGAGGCTGAACTTTCTCCTCAATAATAATCTTAATAACAGTTTATTAAATTGCTCAATCCAGGTATCAGACATGTGACGTTCCCTTGTGCTAAACCTGTGTGATATGCCTACCAGAGGCTTCGTTGTAGTAAACGCTGATGCGATCCAGCTGCAGGTCACTGTCTCCATGGTAGCTGCCAGTGGGGTCAATACCATGTTCATCACTGATCACCTCCCAGAACTGAGTGAGAAAAAAATACAAACAAAAGAGGACCAGGGATAACACATTATGATAAATTTCACTGTAGTAATATATATATATATATATATATATATATATATATATATATATATATATATATATATATATATATATATATATATATATATATATATATGTGTGTGTGTGTGTGTGTGTGTGTGTGTCTAGCTCCGCGTCATCCCTTGGACTACAACCGACTACATCTCTTTAGTTCAAAATGCCAGCAAGGGCAATGTAACATAACAAGACACTCTTTTAAACTGTGTTAAGAGTTAATTTGTTGGAAATTTAAAGGCTTACATAGAAGGAAAACAGGAACATAAGAGCACCCACCCCAAGAACAACGGCAAATATTGAGAGAGAGAGAGAGAGAGAGAGAGAGAGAGAGAGAGAGAGCCTTCCAACGCAGCGCGAGACAGCCGCCACACCTCTCAATTATTATGACGTAATGAAGAACTCGCTGACCCTTTCGCATTATTTACGGATGCAAATCAATTTGCAAAGCAAGACATACCTAAAATAATCGATTTCGCGATAGTAAAAGCTCAAAGCAATATTTTGATGATATGATATTATAATAAAACATCGAAGCGAATGGTGGTGTGTTGAAATAACAGCCTCTTTATTTTCGATTACCTTCGCTCCGATTTGATTCCCGCACTGGCCCGCCTGCAGGTGCACGATCTCGCGCATGTTGACCTCAGATGTCGAGCGACGAAAATGAGGTTGGAAAAGGTAAAATCTCAACGGCTCGTTATCACACCCTCTCTCAGGACGACTGTCTCGCCGAGACTAGTGCGCGCTCCCGTTAACCTGCTTCCAGCCGTGCTGCATTATGACGCAATCCCATCTCCATGACAACGGAGTGGATGAGACGGTCCAGCGCTCCTTCATCTTTCTCCTGTCGAGCCTCAGCTCTGAGGCCGTTGTATATTCCTTTATGCATTTTTATATGCAGTGAAGTGAATTAGCAGCGATGTGGAAATAGAACAGAATAAATATATATATATTTTTTTTCATCTCCACAATGATAACAGTTTTTTTTAACACGTTGTTAAAAATAAACGCTCTTAAGTGGTTCTAGAAAGAATCTCTTTTTGTCTGGCTTTGTAAGGTTTCTGAACTGGCTGGAGATTAAAATGTTCTGAATGTTTCATTATAAGATTTGAGATCAATGTGTTGTATCTGTATCGCGCGGGCCTAGAGACGCGTTGCCCCACGTTAGTCGTGTATGCAGGGCCGGCCCGCGGCATAGGCGGTATAGGCAAATGCTAAGGGCGCCACTCATCCATAGGGGCGCCAGAATGAGTGAACGAGTGAATTTTTTTTGTTTTTTTTACATATTTTTTTTTATAATAGGCTACTATTTAAAAAACATTAATTCGAAATACTACCAAATAAAGCAAAAAAAAAAAAAAAGTCTGGCTCTTTAATCTTCCCCCGCCCATCGAGTGCTTGAAGTGCGTCAGAAACACAGCGCGCGCACGATCAGTTGTTGGTAATTTGTCGTGTAGCGTGCCCGACGCCGCATCCAATGTAGACAGCACTGCTTTTGTTAACACACAGCTCGTAGAAACGGGCCTGGCAGCTCGCGCCAGTTCTAGACACGGTGAAAGTTTCCTGATTGTGACGGAAGGCCGAATTTACACATTATAAATGAGCATAGTCTGCGATAGATACAGTGCCAAAAAGAAGAGAAGGGGATAAAGACAGAGGTAAAGAGATGTAGTGAAAGAACAATTTATTGCATAGGAGTAAGATACTATAATTTCATGGCAGTTATTTTTACCTTAAACTTAATGTTAGCAGTTGTTCTGAGTTCTGAGTCCCCAGACTGTGATTTTGTACAATCATGTCAGTTTTAAGACACATTTTTTATTATCACTTTTCTTTTGCTCATCAAGCCTGCATTTATTTGATCAAAAATACAGAAAAAAATGTAATATTGTGATATATTATTACGACTTAAAATAATTTGTTTTCAATTTATTATACTTTAAATTATCATTTATTTCCGTGATGCAAAGCTGAATTTTCAGCATCATTACTCCATTCTTCAGTGTTACATGTGACATCCGGTCTATCACATGATCCTTTAGAAATCATTCTAATATGATGATTTATTATGAGTGTTGGAAACAGTTCTGCTGTAATGTGTGTGTGTGTGTGTGTGTGTGTATATATATATATATATGTATATATATATATATATGCTAAATCATGAACACAATGACAGGGTGAAATGGGCTGTGATGCATGGGGCGCCAGGTAAAATATTGCCTAGGGTCAGCAAATTGGTCAGGGCCGGCCCTGCGTGTATGCCCCATAATACTAATCTTGTTGATCGTTATAATAGCATACGTTCAGCTGGACAAAATATATTAATTAATATATAATATAATATAATATAATATAATATAATATAATATAATATAATATAATATATGAATTGTACCTTTAATGGTCAATCCCCATCTTATCTCTCAGATCATCTTATTCCTTTATCATCCTCCAGATCACTAAGATCTTCTGATAGAGCTCTCTTAGTTGTCCCTCGTTCACGCTCAAAAACAAAGGTTGATAGGGCTTTTTCTATTGCAGCCCCCCGTCTCTGGAACCAACTTCCACTGGACATTCGCCTTGCACCTTCTATTACAACATTTAAAATGAATTTGAAAACATATCTTTATTCCGAGGCATTTTAATTCACTTTTATCTATATTCTATTGTTTTACTGTATCATCTGTTTTGTTTATTTTATGTTTATCTTTGACTTTGTTTTATAAATAAACTTTACTTACTTACTTACTAACGTGATTCTCTTACACTCTTCTTTTGCTGTTTTATTGAATTTTCCAACTAATTGACCTCTTTGTCCTGCCTCTGTCAATCCACACACAAGAACATGGTCTATCACAGTAGCTCTGATTTAATCTGAAATGATTGTTCTCGGTCAATTCAATTCAATTCAATTCAAGTTTATTTGTATAGCGCTTTTTACAATACAAATCGTTACAAAGCAACTTTACAGAAAATTATGTTTCTACAATATTTAGTAGTAGCTAGTAGTTTGTGCACGTTTGACAGGATTTTTGAACAAATAAAAAATAATTATAATAATAATACAAGACGTAGTCAGCTAGACGATGAACTATCAATATTATTAATTAATAGTTATCATATGATGCAGTCACACATGTAGCAATAATTGTTAGTTCTGTTGTTGATTCAAGGTTAGGATCATCTGGGGTCCTCTGAGGGTCAGCATCATCTCTTCTCAGGTGTTCTGGATCCAGACTGGAGCTTGTGTAAATCCTAGTTACCACGGGATGTAAATCCCATGGCAAAACATAGAAACAAAATAGAGACATCATTAGCATAGCTGATGTTCCAACAAAGTAAAATTAGTTTAACACAAGCTAAAGAATAAAAATGCACATTTGATCAGATGCAATTCACAATTTAAAAGATACATTTTTCATATGCTTGGCGAAAGAGATGTGTTTTTAATCTAGATTTAAACTGAGAGAGTGTGTCTGAACCCCGAACATTATCAGGAAGGCTATTCCAGAGTTTGGGAGCCAAATGTGTGAAAGCTCTACCTCCTTTAGTGGACTTTGCTATACTAGGAACTACCAAAAGTCCAGCGTTTTGTGACCTTAGGGTGCGTGATGGGTTGTAACGTGGTAGAAGGCTAGTTAGGTACACAGGAGCTAGACCATTTAGGGCCTTATAGGTAAGTAATGATAATTTGTAACTGATTCGGAACTTAATAGGTAGCCAGTGCAGAGACTGTAAAATTGGGGTAATATGATCATATTTTCTTGACCTGGTAAGGACTCTAGCTGCTGCATTTTGGACTACCTGTAGCTTGTTTATTGAAGATGCAGGACAACCACCTAGAAGTGCATTACAATAGTCCAGTCTAGAGGTCATGAATGCATGAACTAGCTTTTCTGCATCAGAAACAGATAACATGTTTCGTAGCTTGGCAATGTTTCTAAGATGGAAGAATGCAGTTTTTGTAACATTGGAAATATGATTTTCAAAAGACAAATTGCTGTCTAATATAACACCCAGATTTCTGACTGTAGAGGAAGTAACAGTACATCCGTCTAGTTGCAGATTGTAATCTACAAGATTCTGTGTAGTGTTTTTTGGTCCAATAATTAATATCTCGGTCTTATCCGAATTTAATTGGAGAAAATTATTTGTCATCCAATCTTTTACATTTTTAACACACTCTGTTAGCTTAGATAATTGGGAAGTTTCATCTGGTCTTGTTGAGATATATAGCTGAGTATCATCAGCATAACAGTGGAAGCTAATTCCGTATTTTCTAATAATATTACCAAGGGGCAACATGTATATTGAAAATAGAAGGGGACCTAGGACGGATCCTTGTGGCACTCCATATTTTACTGATGATAAATGAGATGACACCCCATTTAAGTAAACAAAATGGTAGTGATCGGACAGGTAGGATCTAAACCATCTTAGAGCCTGCCCTTGAATACCTGTATAGTTTTGTAATCGATCTATGAGTATGTCATGATCTATGGTGTCGAACGCAGCACTAAGATCAAGTAAGACTAGAAATGAGATGCAGCCTTGATCTGACGCAAGGAGCAGGTCATTTGTAATTTTAACAAGTGCAGTTTCTGTGCTATGGTGGGGCCTAAAACCTGACTGAAATTCTTCATACAGATCATTTTTATGCAGGAAGGTGCTCAATTGAGCAGACACAACTTTTTCTAAAATTTTAGACATAAATGGAAGATTTGAAATAGGCCTATAATTTGCCAGTACACTAGGATCTAGTTTTGGTTTCTTAATAAGAGGCTTGATAACCGCCAGCTTGAATGGTTTTGGGACGTGACCTAAAGATAACGACGAGTTAATGATATTGAGAAGTGGTTCTTCGGCTACAGGTAACAGCTCTTTTAGTAATTTAGTGGGTACAGGATCTAATAAACATGTTGTTGGTTTAGATACAGTGATAAGTTTATTTAGCTCTTCCTGTCCTATAGTTGTACAGCACTGCAGTTTATCTTTGGGTGCGATGGATGAAACTGAAGTGTTAGACGCTGTAGAATCTACATTCGCTATTGTATTTCTAATGTTGTCTATTTTATCAGTGAAGAAATTCATAAAGTCATTACTATTTAACGTTGGTGGAATATTTGAATCAGGTGGCGTCTGGTAATTTGTTAACTTAGCCACTGTGCTAAATAAAAACCTTGGATTGTTTTGGTTATTTTCTATGAGTTTGTGGATATGCTCTGCCCTAGCAGTTTTTAGAGCCTGTCTATAGCTGGACATACTGTTTTTCCATGCAATTCTAAAAACTTCCAAGTTAGTCTTTCTCCATTTGCGTTCAAGACTATGAGTTACTTTCTTGAGAGAGTGAGTATTACTGTTATACCATGGCACGGTACGTTTTTCTCTAACCTTTTTCAATTTGATGGGGGCAACAGCTTCTAATGTATTAGAGAAAATAGTGCCCATGTTGTCAGTAATTTCGTCTAATTCATGTGTATTTATGGGTACAAATAGCAGTTGAGATAGATCAGGCAGGTTATTTGCGAATCTTTCTTTGGTGGCTGGAACAATACTTCTGCCCAGACGGTATCGCTGAGACATATAGTTAATATCAGTTATACGCAGCATGCACGATACAAGAAAATGGTCTGTAATATCATCACTTTGGGGTACAATATCTATAGCAGTAAGATCGATTCCATGCGATATAATTAAATCTAGTGTATGATTAAAACGATGAGTGGGCCCGGTGACATTTTGCTTGACTCCAAAGGAGTTTATTAGGTCAGTAAACGCAAGTCCTAATGTATCATTTGCATTATCAACGTGAATATTAAAATCTCCCATGATTAGCGCCTTATCAACTGTAACTAGAAGGTCTGAGAGGAAATCTGCAAATTCTTTTAGGAATTCTGTATACGGCCCTGGTGGTCTATACACAGTAGCCAGAGCAAGAGATACATTAGATTTCTTTTGCATGTCTGACAGTGTAACATTTAGCAGAAGTATTTCAAAAGAGTTAAACCTGTATCCTGTTTTCTGGGTAACATTGAGAATATCACTATATATTGTTGCAACACCTCCGCCACGACCAGTCTGACGGGGCTCATGCTTATAACAGTAGTTTGGTGGAGTAGACTCATTTAGACCAAAACAATCATTTGGTTTTAGCCAGGTTTCAGTCAAGCAGAGTACATCAAAACTATTATCTGTGATCATTTCATTTACAATAACTGCTTTGGGTGTGAGTGATCTAATATTTATGAGCCCAAACTTTAAAAATTGTTTTTGTTCATTTACTTTACATTTTTCTGGTTTAATTACGATAAGATTTTTTCTAGATCCTACATTATATTATGACCTCACTATTCGGGGAACAGACACAATCTTAATAGTTTTTACAGCGCAATACTTTTATCATTTAAGCGGGTGGAACAAAAGTCATCAAAATAGTTATTTGAGAATTGTCTTACTAGTCACATGGAGCGAAGTGTCCTGGAGATGTTGTCAGAGAGCAACTCCGCTCCGACTCTGCTGGGGTGTAATCCATCAGCGCGAAAAAGCCTAGGACGCTCCCAGAAAAGATTCCAGTTATTAACAAATAGCAGTTTCTGTTCTTTACACCATGACAACAACCATTCATTTAAAGCAAAAAGTCTACTGAACCTTTCGTGTCCTCGTCGATACGTGGGCAGTGGTCCTGACACGACAATCGTCGCCGCGGGCGTCATGCTGCGAACCGTCTCGATCAGGCTGCTGAAGTCCCTCTTCAGCGTCTCCGTCTGCCGCAGCGTGGTGTCGTTAACCCCGGCGTGAAGCACGACCGCTCTGGGGCTCTCCTCGGCCTTCAGGATTGCGGGTATCTGCGCAGAAACATCGAGAACACGAGCACCAGGCAAACAATGAGTGTGCACTTTACCTTCGGCTAACGTAGCACTTACGTGTCGGACGATGGAGTCTCTGATGATCACAGCGTCGCGTCCTGTCTCGCGGAGGGGAGCGAAGCGGTTCCGGATGGAGATGTCGAAGGCAGGAGGGGGAGAAGTCGTCGCCCGGGACCCGGCTCGCGTCCTCCGCTGTGGATGCACCCAGGGTCCGTGGTGTCCCGGCGTCGCAGTGAAGGACATCTGGGAAGATCGCGTCCTGGGTGCACCGGGCCTGTGCAGAGAAACACATGGAGTAGACGTGGTGGGACTGTTAGCAACACGCTGTATACTTACCCCGGACTTGTGAGCGTCAGCCCGGGATGATTCCAGCGCGGCTCTCCGCTCTCTCAGCTGGGCCTGCCTCACCTCCAGGTCGCGAATCTGCTTTCCCACGGCCTCGAGCTCGAGCTGCACAGAGTGGAGACATTCATCCGCCATTAAAGCAAGTAACAGTGAGTACAGCAGTGGTAATGTGTGTGAATAGAGTATTAGCAATGTAAGCGCAGTTAGCAGCAACCACGCTTGCTGATGCTAACGGGCTAAAAGCTAAAAGCTAATAGCGGACCCGGGAGATCAAAATAAAACTAGTAATATCGAGGCGCTCTGATTGTTTTTGTTGTAGAATACAATAGAGGATATATTCACACGTTATATAAACGGAAACGATGATGTATAAAATTGATTTTTAAGTTAGAAATAGTCAATGAAAAGAATATAGTGACGGAGCTCAAACGCAGTACAGCCGCCAACAACAAACAGGAAGTGACGTCGGAGTGCGGTCTTGCTCTTCCTCTTCCTCCATGTCGTATAAACACTCTTCCGTACCTCTCAGATGGATGGTGGATGCACCCCTGCCATCTGTGCACTTCGAACTGGCTTATATTTTGTACATTCATTTAGAAACAAGTGTGAACAGTTTTGAATTATTGCGTATAAATTATGACAGCCATGTTGCAGTTGTGCTTAACCTTTGCCTTCTTGCGTTTAGGGTTTCGCATCACAAGTTAATCACAGTGCAAATTGTGTTTGAGTGAGTGAGAATGTGTTTTGCAAAAAGAGTGCATGAGATCCGCAAACAGTGTCTAAACTGCCTGAACTTGTTTAAGGTTTTGCAAAAAGAGTGATCTATTCGACAAACTGGTTTAGGCTATTGAGAATTTGGTGCAGAGTATAGGGTTTAGTGTCTTGATGTATCCGACTCAAATAACTGAGTTGTTGTATTGATGGAATATTACTGTCAATATTTCTGATCATTTCAATTTTTTATGTAAGTATTTTATTTTTCTCGCTTAATGCATAGCATGTTCAGGAATGTAAAGTAAATTTATATTTTTATACTTGTATTTAATTTTGATGCGAAACAGATTTAACTATTAAACCAGTGCAATGATGGTTGCTGACATCACTTGCACACCAGCTCTTGGTGAGGGAGCAGTGTTGGCAATTTAGCAATTTTGTTGCTAAATTTAGCAACTTTTCAGATTACCCTAGCAATTATTTTCCCCAAAAGCACCTAGCAACAATTTTTACAATTTATTTGGCAACTTTAAGCAACTTTTGATAAGTGAAAACACACATTTCCCATTCAAATTACACAAAAAGAGGAAACCAAAGATGACTAGCAGTGCACATATCAAGTGAAATGCTATTTGCAATTGTTCAATTTAATAATAAGTTAATAATTGTTCATTTATGAAACACTTTCCCAGCAGGCACAGAATGTAGACTCCAACGTCAGTTAGACGTTGGATTTTGGTTGAAAATGAAAATCGGGTTGACGTCTAAATCCAACGACTGTTTGATGTCAAGCTCCAACGTTGGGCAGATGCTGAATGTCGGCTGGAATAAACACCCCCCAAAAAAAACATAAAAAACGGTGAAATGCATGGCAGTACACGTATTACCAGCTTCACTTATTACTAACCAGTTTGACTTTATTTCTGTCAGACGTGTACAGAAGTTATTTTTGAGAATTAACAAAGGTTTATATGTTGATGTTTTATTTGAAAATGTTTGATCACCATTATTGTGATCAGTGTTTGTTTTAGTTGGGTAGTTTGACTCTTGCCTTAGTAAATGTGTGGTTCCTGTAATAGTGTTTACTGAAACACATCATTTATTATAAAAGGGGCCATAAACAAACATAAGGTGATATAGTTTTTGTCGTCTTGAAGAAAAATGATTGAGGAATATTATTTTTCTCATCGTTGATCTAAAGTGGTTATTTATTATTAACAAACGATGTTCAAGAAACAATACTCTCTCCCATCTGTTCTGACATTCAGAATTTTCATTTTTAAATACATTTTGGGAGAAAATTTTTTCGGGACACATAGACATCAATAATCAGTATATGAATCTCAACAATGGTGATATGCTTCATGCAGCAATGCATGCTGGCAGCCACCAAAGTATAAAGCACATGGCTCCCAGCATGCATTGCTGCATGAAGCATGTCACCATTGTTGAGATCCATACGCTGATTGTTGATGTCTGTGTGTGTCAGCGTAGGTTAAGTTTTTTGAGCTCATGTTTGTTAAAAAATATTAACTGATTGTTGTAATACTGCTGGATATCATGTGACAGAAACACTGGGTTTGTAATATGAATGTACTAAAGGACCAACATTATTGTTAGATTAAAAAACATTGGTGAATCAGGTTGTTTCATGACAATTATAAAACCATTTACAGATAATCACCTGATCTCATGTCACTTTAGCTGTCTTTGATGCTGCAAATGTGCTCGACAAACAAACTGTCACAGCAGCCACAAAAGACAAGCAATATAATAAGTGTTAAGAGCCCAACTAATGGAAACACTAATCACTGTTATGGTGTTTAACTGTTACGCTGTTATGGAAATTAAAAAAATTAGATTTAAACCCCTGTTAATTTTAAGAGCTTTTGTAGACGTCTGACAGAAATAAAGTCAGTCTGGTTAGTAATAAGTGAAGCTGGTAATGCTGTTTGTGTAGTTTGTTTAATCCTCCTCTGCTGAGATCTTGAGATATTTAATGTGCTGCCATGCATTTCACCCATTGTTGCAGTGTGGTGCTTATTCCAACCAAAATTCAACGTCTGTCTGATGTCGGAGTTTGACGTCAAACAAAGTTGGGTTTAGACATCAACCCGAGTTTCATTTTCAACCAAAATACGACGTCTGACTGACGTTGGATTAGTTGGAGTCCAACGTCTTCCTGACGTCACATTGATGTACTGTGCCTGCTGGGTTGTTAACAGCTTGTACCTGTGATTGTTGATCTCTGTAAGTACCCTGTAAGAAAAATGGAAAAGATACTAGTAATTTTCCAGGACATTATCCACCCTGTAACCTCAAAACAATGTGTAATTTAAAAAAATTCAATTAAAAAAAATAAATACAGAAAATTTGTTCATATGACATAGTAGATTGTGCCCTATTTTCACAGACTTTTCTTAGAGTGTAGCACACTAATTAACTACTAATACTTCGTAAAGCATAATTGTTGGGATGGTGTAGTATTAGTTTACTAGCTATTAAAAAAAAAAAAAAGTACACTTTAGACATTAAAAAATTCTTTAGTGTTCAATAGTTAAATGAATTAAAAAATCTGTTCATTTATATTTTAATATTATATTATGCATGTTATTTTACATTTAAATTAACATATATAAAACATTTTTTTGCTGAGATTTGATGTTGTGACACAATTTTGCATCATGATTTCACAAAGACGTCATTGCACAGTGACATCATAAGTAATTTAGCAAGTTTTAGCATCAGTGACGGCGCTACACCGGGGCTAGCCCCGTCAGAATTTTTATTAGCCACCTGTTTAGCCCCATTTCTTTATGAAGTAACGCTGACATCATTGATATCATTTATATTCTGGCGCAGTGCCTGTAACAAATCAACCTTCGTTTTGCTTTCTCTGAAAAATAGTTGGCAACACTGTGAGAGAGATGTCGCTTAATCTTATCCATCCTCATAATTTCTTCTTTAATTATATGCTTGAACTTGACAAAACTGTTTTCGTACAGCACTGATACAAATTTTAGACATGGTGCCAAAATGAATCTAAGGCTAACATTATATCTCTGCTTTGACATAATGACAACAAACTTTGTGTGTGCCATTGTCCTCACACAGAACACACCAAGATGGTTTGATTACAGCGCCGCCTGTTAGTCAAAAGTGATAAGCCATTAAATCATATTACAAGAGGTTGAATTTATGATTTTTCAGCCATTTTAATTACAATCATCCTAAAATTGCTGTTATTGCTCGTTAATGCATTTGGTCTGATGCTCCATGCCATGCTTAGCTCCTCAATTTGCCGTTGGAGTGCTTGGCCACATAATTGCTGCTTGAAGTTATATTTATAGTTAGTTTTTGACTTGTTATTCTAATAGTTATTAATCATATATATCAGCCAGTGAAATTAAATCCTTAATCATTTAACACACTACAACTTACAGAGGGTAAATTTTCAGCAGAGCTGTGTTGTAAATACTGTCAACTTCCTGTCAGTGGATTTTAAGCTGGTCTCTCTTTTATCACCAATATTACTGCTTATCTTATTTTTACACCATTCACCACATCACTACAACCATCCCACAGTCAGCAGTTGATGATTGCTTAGCCATTAAAAAAGGGGAAGTCGTGGCCTAATAGTTAGAGGGTCGGACTCACAATTGAAAGGTTGTGAGTTTGAGTCTCGGGCCGGCAGGAATTGTATGTGGGGGGAGTGCATGTACAGTGCTCTCTCCACCCTCAGTACAGTACGACCTAGGTGCCCTTGAGCAAGAAGGCATTGAACCCCCAACTGCTCCCCTGGTGCCGCAGCATACATGGCTGCCCACTGCTCCGGGTGTGTGTTCACAGTGTGTGTGTGTGTGTGTGTGTGTGTGTGTGTGTTCACTGCTCTGTGTGTTTGCACTTTGGATGGGTTAAATGCAGAGCACGAATTCTGAGTATGGGTCACCATACTTGGCTGAATGTCACGTCACTTATCAACATATACACCTATTTATTTATCAAAGGGGTTTGTTTCAATAAAAAATATTGAAAGTGAATGAATGAAGTATCATTTCATTTAAATGGCACTCCTAAAAAAGTTTGTGCCTCCGGAGCGCATGTCAAACATAAACTCCTGCAGTTACACTCAAGATCTCTGTTCTGTGTTCTGTCTCTGTTTATCATATACAGTACCATTAAATATAAAAAAGATAAAATACTTCCATTTTATGAATTAAAACATGACATACAAAACAAATATATAATATAATATAATATAATATAATATAATAATATAATATAATATAATATAATATAATATAATATAATATAATATAATATAATATAATATAATATAATATAATATAATATAATATAATATAATATAATATACACACAGTCGATAGATACACAGATACACAGATACAGATATTGGCTGGATTATTCAGACATTTCTTAACTTTATTGTCCTTCCATTTGACATTTTAATGGAGAGCTCATTTGAATCTCATTTACACAAAAGCACAGTTGTTGAGCCGTAACATCTTGGACATACGGCTCAACAACTATGGAAAATAGGGCTCACGGCTATATATGCTGTTTGTTCATTATTTTGACCCTAAAAAGATCAACAGAGCAGCTGCCAATTTACCAAAGGTTGAATTTACACAATCGGATAGTCGGTTTGCAGGACATTTACAGGAAATCTCTTGTTTGATTCACAAAACTGAACTAAATTTACTGACAGCAGCTTTACTTAAACACTGAACAAGTGTGAAATTCAAAATATTGCATTCATATTTGTAAAATCTATAAAAATAGAAAACAGTTATTTCAAGCATAAGTATAATTTGCTATACTGTTAGACTGTAGATTGGTGAACTATGTGTCTGTTTATTTATAACTCAAATGCAAACAGACAGAGAGAGTGATCAGTTTGGACTCTGAGGGTGGAGGAGGTGGGAATAAAACTCAGCTGCTGCAGCTTCACAGACGCTCACAGGAATAGACACACAGACAGTCAGGATGGAGGTGAAGCTGCTGTTTCTGACTGTTGTTCTGCTCTCCTCACCGCTCCTCACACTATGTGACCCGCTGTGAGTATCAAACACTGTTTGTTCATGGATTCACTGACAGATCTGTTCTCAAACGCTCTGATTTGATCTCCTCAGGTTTGTTCTGTCGGCTCCTAATCTGCTGAGGGTGGGTTCCTCAGAGAACGTGTTTTTAGAGGCTCGGGATTACTCTGGAGCAGCTCTCGATGTGAAGATCACAGTTAAGAACCACCCAAAAAAAGACAGGGAGATACTGTCTCAATCAGTGAGACTGACTGCAGACAAAAATTTCCAAATACTTAAAGACATAAAGGTGATGCCACTTTGACATACTTTTGCTTGTGTAGGTGTATGTGTGATGCATTATGTACAGTTTCACATCTTAGTTTGTAAAATGCCTTTAATTTTTTTCAAAATTGGCAGATGACTAATTCATTTTCTGTCATTTAGATTCCTGATGATCAGAACTTCTTCTCTGACGATCCTCTGGAGAAGCAGTATGTGTATCTACAAGCTCAGTTTCCATCTGTCACTCTGGAGAAAGTGGTCCTGCTCTCATTCCAGTCTGGATATATATTTATCCAAACAGACAAACCCATCTACACACCTGCTAGCACAGGTACCATTAAGTGCTGAAAACATGACACCTTGTTCATGTTCATTGAATGTTCTCGGTTGAAAGTTTTATTTTAGTTCCCAGAATATTCTGCTAAAAGGTAGAATAACATTCTCTAAAACATTCAAAAAAAGGCTATTGATAACATTGTTACAACATTATCCTCTAACATTCTAATACAGCTTCCCATCACACTAGATGTGGACTGACATTGCTCAGAAGTCAGATGTTGGTTGAAAGTGACACTCAAGTGTAAATAACTCCAAAAACAGTATTACCAACTTCACTTATTATAAACAAGATTGACTTTATTTCTATCATACATTAAAAAAAAAATTCTTATTGAGATTGATATAGGTTTTGATGTTGATGGTTTATTGAAAATAATAGTTTAGGTTGACCACCATTATGGTAGTCAGTAGTCAGGCAGTATGACTGAAACTTTTCAATGTTAGTGTTTTATTTGGCTGTCGAGCTTTCATCATGTAATGATGTGTCATGCAGCATATCACCATCGTTCAGATTCATACACTGAAACCTGATGTTTGTGTGACAAAAAAGGTTTTCGTTAATTTTAGAAATTATCTGATTAAAACTCTGTTGTTTTGCAGACTGTCAAACCATTGAGTTGCTTTTATAAAATAATGTCAAGTCACTTTTATTGTCACATCAACACAGCACGTGTGCCTTGGTGAGTAAAATTCTTTTGAGGTTGCTCCAGAAATTGTTGAAACAATTAACATATAACCATACAGACTTCAACAGGTGAAAATGTGCAAAATGCACATACTTATTAGACATACTTACAGTTAACACTACACATTATACACAATATGTACATACATACAGTTAGCACTACACATTATACAGTATACACAGAATGTACACTTTCCACATTATGTAAACATATATAAGCACACAAATATGCTAAGGTGCAACAGAGTGTACGTGAACTGGAAACAGAAATGTCATGTATGTGCATTGGATGGTATTCAGTGGTAACGGGTAGGTTATTGTATTAAATGCAGTATGTATGTATAGTCCAGTGTTGAACTGTTGGAGTTAAAGTGCAGTTTGTGGCATGCCATAATGTGGGAGTATGCTGTAGGGTGTATTAATTCTGACTGTTCATTAGTCTGATGGCCTGAGGGAAAAAGCTATCCCTCAGTCTGCTAGAGCGCGATCGGATGCTGTGGAGACTTACTGAGGGCAGCAGAAAATGCAGTCTGTCTTTGGGACGGGTGGCTGGAGTCATGGATGATCCTCCTTGCTTTCCTTATGCACCACCTGGTGTAGATATCCTGGAGGGAGAAAAGCTCACCTCCAATAATGTGGCTCGCAGTTCCCATGACCCTTTTCAGAGCTTTACGGTTGCCAGCGGTGCTGTTTCCGAACCAGGCAGTGATGCAGCCCATCAGGATGCTCTCTATAGTGCATGTGTAGAATGTTTTGAGGATGCTGGGGCTCATTCCAAACTTCCTCAGCCATCTCAGGAAGAAGAGGTGTTGATGTGCCTTCTTCAGCACTGCATCAGTGTGTGTAGACCAGGTGAGATCCTCGCTGATGTTAACGCAGAGGAACTTGAAGCTGCCTACCCGCTCCACAGATGTCTTGTCCATGGTGATGGGTGTGTGTTCTCTGCTCTGTCTCCTGAAATCCACCACCAGCTCCTTGGTCTTGTCAATGTTGAGTGAGAGGTGGTTCTCCTGACACCATTTAGTCAGGGTCCTCACCTCCTATCTGTAGGCCGTCTCATCGTTGTGGGTGATCAGGCCTATCACCGTTGTGTCATCAGTGAATTTGATGATGACGTTGGAGCTGTGTGTGGCTGTACAGTCATGTGTGTACAGGGAGTACAGGAGTGGGCTGAGGACACAGCCCTGAGGAGCACCAGTGTTGAGGGTCAGCGGGGATGAAAGTGTTGTTGCCCATTCTGACTTGCCTGTCAGGACGTCCACGTCCACGTTCAATTACCAATGGAAAGTTTCCAGCTTAAATCTTAATTAGAATGTTAGGGGATAATGTTCTAATAATGTTATTAAAAGAATGTTATCCTATCGTTTAGAAGAACATTAAAATAAAACTTGTTATTGAAAACATTCCCAGAACATATAATGTTTTCGGAACATTCTTAGAACAATAACATTCCTAGATAGGATAGAGTGCATTAATGAACTTTTAACTTTAAAACATCAGCTTGACATAATTCTGTTGATTATTTAACTGCCTGCTGATTTTATCATGGTTTGTATCTGCAGAAAATAAAACCATCAGAACTCAAATTTGATTTTTTGCTTTGACCTTTTTGCAGTTTATTACAGGATTTTATCTCTGACGCCCAACATGACACCACTCAGTGAGTCTGTAATCACAGTGGAAATAATGGTAAATACTGTTATTACAAACACACACTCATTCATGACATTTCAGCTGTAATGAGAACTGATGATCTCTGCAGTCACAGTGTTCATGCTGATTTCTGTGTTTCTGAAGAATCCTCAAGGCATCACAGTTTCATCAGAAAAGATATTTCCAGTCAGAGGGATGAAGTCTGGAAGATACACCATTCCTAAGATTGCCAGGTGTGTGTGTGTGTGTGAGAGAGAGAGAGAGAGAGAGAGAGAGAGAGAGAGAGCAATGAAGACTGAGAGAGAGAGAGCGAGCAATGAAGACTGAAAGGGAGAGAGAGAGAGAGAGAGAGAGAGAGAGAGAAAGAGAGAGAGAGAGAGAGAGAGAGAGAGAGAGAGCAATGAAGACTGATTCTGAGTGAACTGACTGGATTTCATTTTCAATGATCCACGATGTCTAGCTCCGATGATAATAATAATTGACTTCATCCACAAACAACACAACAGCTACTCATACATGTGATCTGTGTTTTAGAGCTGATTTAGTATATTGTATAATGCTTATTTATGAATGTTATCCAGTGCTGGGATCTGGAAGGTGGTCACACTGTTCTCAAACACTCCTCAGAAGACATTTACTGCTGACTTTGAGGTCAAAGAATATGGTAAAAACTGATTGTTACATACATGTGATAGCAATTTAAAATGTATTTATTGATTTATTTGCATGTCCTTTGTCTGCTTTGGTTTTAGTGCTTCCAGCATTTCAAGTGAAATTAAAGCTCAGGAATATATTCTTCTATGTGCGTGATGAGAGTCTGACAGTCGACATTGAAGCCAAGTAAGACAAAATATTTTTACTGTATTTAAAATCAGTGTTTAATGTGTGAGCACACTGAATTAAAATAAAGTTGTATGTAAACTACAAAATAATGTACTATATATGTGCAAACAAAACTTGTCTTGATTTAGTCTTTAGTTCATTTAATGAACAAAATGAACAACTGAACAAAGATAATTATCTATTTGCTACAATTATATTACAGATCAAATTAACATAGTTTCAGTTGTGGCTGTTACTTCCAGACGATCTGCACGATCTGCACAAACACTCAAAGCACTAACTTCTCAAACAGCGTCAGAGTTCAAAAATAAAAATACCTCATATTGTTTAAAACCTGTATGACTTTCTCAAAACAAATGAAGAACTTTTAGAAATGATAAAGCTGCTCTTTTTCTATGTAATGAAGTGGATATGGAGCAGGTCGTCATCATTCAGTTTTACTGGAGAGATTGGATGTGTTTTTACAGGTACCTGTTTGGACAGAAGGTGGATGGAAATGCGTTTGTGGTGTTTGGTGTGATGGAAGATGGGAAGAAAATAAGTATTCCTGCATCGCTGCAAAAAGTTCAGGTGAGAGACGTTAAACATCTTACTATCTTGGATCAATATCATTTCTCCTCACCTAGAGGATAGTTAAAAAAAAATAAGTTAAATAGCTTTTTATTGTATTTTGTAGACTGATGTTGCTGTGTTTCTCTTATATGAGTAGATCATAAAAGGAGAAGGCACAGCAGAACTGACCAATCAGATGATCACTGAGACCTTTCCAAACATTAACCAGCTGGTTGGACGATCCATCTATGTTTCAGTCAGTCTATTAACAGAAAGTGGTAAGACTGGACAGATCTCTATGCACGTTTACCTGCACGTGTGTGATTGTAGGAGAAGCTAATCGTGTGTTTCAGGCAGTGAAATGGTGGAAGCAGAAAGGAGAGGCATTCAGATTGTGACGTCACCGTACACCATCCACTTCAGAAAAACACCACACTTCTTCAAACCTGGGATGCCCTTCGATGTTTCGGTATTATACATTGACTAGATAGTTGAGAACCTGAAGGATTATAGTAACAGAACAACAATTTCATCAATATATTAACAGAGATCAATTATTTATTTATTTGTGTTTGGCCTGGGTTTTATAAAAAGGTATATGTAACAAATCCTGACCAGACGCCTGCTGAAAATGTAGAATTGGAGGTCCATCCTGGAGGGGTCAGAGGTCAAACAAGATCCAATGGCATTGCAAAGGTTACGGTCAACACTCCTGGAGGATCTTCAAGACTGGAGATCACTGTAAGACCTGCCAATATGTGGAACAAGATTGAGTTTGATTAGTTTATTTGTTGTCTGTGTGAATCAGTATGAATACATTTTTATAAAAAAAATCAGGCAAAGACCAAAGATCCAGAAATAATAGATGAAAAGCAGCAGGCAGAGAAGAAGATGACAGCTCAGGCCTACGAGACCAAAGGCGGCTCCAAAAACTACCTGCACATTGGCATTGATGCTGCAGAGCTGCAGATCGGTGATCCAATAAAAGTAAATCTGAACACTGGACAAAGTCCTGGAGTCAAAGATCAAGACTTAACATACATGGTAAAGATAACAGTTATTTCTTATTCATCTGCACCACAAATGTATCAGTTAATTACATCAATATGATTGCTACCACAGCTTGTTTGAAACCATACAAAGATGCTTAAGTTTATTTGTTACTTGTCTGCTTCCTTTTCAGATCTTGAGTAAAGGTCAGATTGTAAAAGTAGACAGGTTCAAGAGGCAAGGACAATCTCTAGTGACTCTGCCTGTGACTGTAACCAAAGACATGGTGCCGTCCTTCCGCTTTGTGGCTTATTACCATGTGGGCTCGTCTGAGGTGGTGTCTGATTCAGTCTGGGTCGATGTGAAGGACACGTGCATGGGAAAGGTGGGTTAGACATAACAAGATGCAACTGAGGTGCCAACTAGGTCTGTTTTTCTGACACACCATCTCTTGTTTTAATAACAGCTCCAGATTAAGGTGAAGGACAAGATGAATACCTATGGCACAGGAGATGAGGTCAAGCTGCAGATAACTGGAGATCCTGGAGCTAAAGTTGGTCTGGTGGTGGTTGACAAGGCTGTGAACAAGAAGAGACTCACTCAGACTCAGGTGAAGGATCTTCATCAGCATCTCAACAGTCACTGAACTCTTGAGACTGGTTTATAAATTGTCTCTTTGTTGCTCTAGATCTGGGACGTCATAGAGAAGCATGACACCGGCTGTACAGCAGGAGGTGGGAGGGACAGTATGGGGGTTTTCACTGATGCAGGTCTGATGTTTGAGTCCAGCACTGCAGGAGGAACCAACACCAGAACAAGTATGTCTGTATATTTGTCATTTCTTCATTTTTAATAAAAATATCTTCTTTTTTTCTGTAAAGATAATCAAGAAAGGCACTGTCAATACACACCATGCATTAGAAAAAAAATCCTATATACATCAGATTTAGACATTTGAGACGTTTAGTGGTAAATTCACTAAACAGTTAATGGTTTATTGTATTTGCCCCTGAATGTCTCCAGTGTTTATAGGTTAACTAATTTAAGTTACTATGATCACTGCTGAAACAGCACTGCACTTAGTTAATATTTATTATATATTAATATAATAGGCCCATCTCTAAACTCCCTTTTTTTTCAAAAATCATCGAGAAAGTAGTTTACGGTCAATTAATGGCCTTTTTGGAACACCAAAATATTCTCGAGATTTTCCAATCTGGTTTTAAATCTCTGAATAGCACTGAAACAGCACTTTTAAGAGTTTTTAATGATATCTTGTTAGCTACAGACTCTGGTGATTCTGTGATTCTCGTGCTTTTAGATTTAACTGCTGCCTTCGACACAGTAGACCATGAGATCCTAATTTCTCGCCTGGAACAGTGGGTGGGTATTAGAGGTGTGGCATTGGATTGGTTCAGGTCGTACCTGGCTGATAGAACGTTTTGTGTTAGCCTCGGCGACTCTGTGTCATCCTCTGCTCCCCTCTCATGTGGGGTCCCACAGGGCTCAGTGCTTGGCCCTCTCCTCTTCTCTCTTTACCTACTCCCGCTTGGCTCTATAATTAGGAAGCATGGGATTCTATTCCACTGTTATGCGGACGACAGCCAAATTTATGTACCTCTTAAGAAAAATGACACCAGCTCTGTTACTGCATTACTGAAATGTCTGGATGACATCAAGGCCTGGATGTCTTTTAACTTTTTAAATTTTAATCATGATAAAACAGAGGTGATGGTTTTTAATGGATCCACTGGAACCCCCCTGCCAGATCTTGGTCCCCTAACACAGTACATGAAACCAACAATTACAAACCTTGGGGTGAAGATGGACCCCGATTTTAAACTTGAGAGCCAGATCAGGTCTGTCGTGAAATCAAGTTTCTTTGACCTGAGGCAGCTGGCCAAAATAAGACCAATTCTTTCCAGACAGCATTTTGAAACAGTAGTCCATGCTTTCATAACCACTCGGCTGGATTACTGTAATGCACTGTATGTGGGGGTCAGTGCGTCGACCATCTCTCGGCTACAGATGGTACAGAACGCTGCAGCTCGCCTTTTAACTGGCACAAGAAAACATGAGCACATGACCCCCATTTTAGCCTCACTCCACTGGTTGCCCATTCATTTTAGAATTAATTTTAAAATTCTTCTTTTTGTATTTAAATCCTGCAATGGTCTTGCCCCGCTATACCTCTCTGAGCTTGTACAATTTTATACTCCTTCCCGGTCTCTCAGGTCAGCAGATCAGCTGCTCCTGAGAGAGCCTAAAACAAAGCGGAAGCTCAGAGGGGATCGTGCCTTCGCAGTTGCAGCTCCAAAACTTTGGAATAGTTTGCCTCAGCACATCAGACAGGCCTCCTCTCTGTCTGTTTTTAAATCCCACCTAAAGACCCACCTCTTTTCCTTGGCTTTTAACACCTAGTAGGAAGTTGACTTCATTCATTTATTTTATCTGAAGGATTTTATATTTATTTGTTGTTTAATTTTAAATTTTGTTACTTTATCTATTGAGTCCATTGTATTATTATGCTTCTGGTTGTTATTTATTATTATTGTATTTGTATCTCTGTGTGCAGCACTTTGGAAACCATGTGTTTATTTAAATTGTGCTATATAAATAAAATTGGATTGGATTGGATAATTTCCGCTTGCATCAGGGTGTAATTGCTTTCATTCTAATATTTTTTTTTTCTCTAGCTCCTTATTGTCCTGTCTTTTCAAAGAGAAGACGGCGATCAGGTGAGAAACAGCAACTCTGATTCAACCCTTTTAAATATTAAACATTCTTTTAGAGTTCCTCTCTTCTGTTTTATATGTTATTTTTATATAATCGTGTGTATTGGAATAAAGTTACTGCATAGATATGCTGCATAAATGAAATCAGCAATTACTCTTTACTTAGATGACATGTTAGGGTTTTTAGAGATATAATGTTCCAGCATGTCTGCTTGATCAGTTACTAAAGAAGCATATTAAATTATTAAGGAAAATAAGATTTTCTTATCAAAGTGATAAAATTAGTACACCCTTCTGAAAGTTACTGAATAAAATTAAATATAATTACTTCAATGTAATTAAGTTCATTTTGGATAAACAGCTAAGAATGAACCAAAACTTTAAAGAGAAGTAATTCTTGACAGTTAGAAGTGTTAAAGAGCCCACTGAATCATTCTCAGACTTAATTGTGACAACAGCAGAAGCACTGCAGAGATCTGTCAGGAGACTTATTTCATTGCACATGAGGAAAGCAGTCAAGGTAACTTTATTAGTACTAAAAGGAGTCATAAAAAAGTAATGCGAGTGTGCTTCTACACACCCTCAATGTACGAGAACTACAACCTTCGTGGCCTCGTGGTTAGGGAGTTTGAGTGGGTTCGAGTCTCGGGCTGGCAATACCACGACTGAGGTGCCCTCTGGGTGTGTGTTCACGGTTTGTGTGTGTGCATGTGCGCACACTCTGGATGGGTTAAATGAAGAGCACGAATTCTGAGGGTGTGTGTAGAATACTTGGCTGTATGTCACATAAGAAGAATACCAAAGACTGTTTTAAGTGTGAAAAAACAGCAAAAATAAGAAATTCAGTTACAATGGACTTGTGACAATCTTGATTTCAGTCTTTCCTCTAAAGCAGCTGATCACGCGCACATGCACGCACACACACACACACACACACACACACACACACACACACACACACACACACACACACACACACACACACACACACAATCTGTTTAAGTTTACTCATTGGGTTTTACAGTTCAATTTCTTTTGTCTGTTTTCTTAATTGCAGAATAAATATCATGTGCATCCAGTCCTTCGTGCTGTCTTTGCTGTAAACTGGTTAAAAGGGACAGAAGTGAAAGTCTTATTTACCCTCATTTGATAAAACTGTTTTGAAAAAATAATTTTACATTTAGAAATTTCTAGAATCTCTGTTTCGGGTTTTTTATTAGTGTAAAAACTTTTCCAAATTACTTTTCCAAAATAAAAAAGTAAGTAAGTGAAATTTGCACTTATTTTTCACAAGATCTTAACGTGTTCCTGTAGCTCAGTGGTAGAACATTGCATTAGCAAGCGCAAGTTTAGGGGTTCGATTCCCTGGGAACACATGATAGGTGAAAATTGTTAGCCTGTATGCACTGTAAGACGCATTGGATAAAAGTGTCTGCTAAATGCATTAATTTAAATTTACTCAATAAAATTTAACAGGTCAAGTTACATGTACTTATTAGTTTTTATTTTTATTTTTACTTAACTTAATTAAGTAGATTCACTTAATTTCCAAATGTGTTAAATTTACTTGAAAAATGCTTGTGCAAAAACTTGCCAAATAAAAATTAAGTAAATTTACTTATTGTTATTTTCAGTGTATAAGAAACTGACAAAAAGCACAAATGTCAGGGCATGACAATACTTCTCCAGACTCCAGAGGGTTAAGCACATCTTTAGAAAACTGATTTACGAAGCATCAAATAATATGATGTTGAAATCCTTGTGGAGATTTCAGTGGTAGCCTTATAAAATTAACATATCATGTTATTGACAACAGCCTTTTAAGTATTATACTTATACTTCTTTGACAAGTACAAACAAGTAAAACTTAACAACATATTGATTTTAAGTATGCTTATTACAAAGCTTAGTTGACATTTTTTTTATATAATACCTTGTAAGTTGATACTTTAGCACGTATCTATTTATGTTTTAGTGAATTAATGTGCTTTATAAAACATATTCATTTTTTTTTATAATATCTTACTTTTGAAAAGCAGACTGAAGCCCATGTTCATTACATACATATTTATCTATATATTGCAGTAGGTCTACACATAAAGTAGTTCTACTTTAAACCCACTAAAAGCTGAATCATGTTGCTATTTTCTTTTTCATATAAAATATACTTTGAGTAAGAGTGAAATAATTATGTTTTCTGTAAATACACTAAATCTTCACTTAAAAGTATGCGTGGGTTTAGTATATATTTCTTATCATATATGTATTACCAAAGCACCTCTGGTATATATTTTTTAAATATATTAAAATGCAATTAAATATATATTAAAGCATTTCTGTCACGATCATTAGATGGAGTGCCCATGGGCTTCAGTAGAGGGCACTCCACTCAGGACCATTCCACCCATCAACCACCAGATGTCACTTGGATACTAGCACCTCTCATACTGTTGCACCACACCCGAACTACATTACCCATGAGTCACTGCATCACAATCACCCTGCCACACCTGCACCTCATTCATCAGCCAATTTCCTTGCCACACCTGCACCTCATTTACACACACACATAAAAGCAGCACACTCACTCTCACTCAGGGCAAAGTCTTGTTTAGCCAGTCTGACATTTCCGAGCGTTTTCCCTGTGTTTGTTATTCCTGTGTTTTGACCTTTGGACTGTTTATTCCGACTCTGATTCTCCGCTGCCTGTCCCGATCTCTGCTTGTTTCTGGTTACGATTCTGGTTATCCCTGACACACCTGACGCCATTCCTGATCTCTGCCTGTATGACCATTCTGTTTAATAAATGCTGCATATGGATCCGAACGCCTCCGACTCCTTGTTACAGAAGACTTCGCCAAACCAGGATCCAGCAGCTTTAAGGAGTAAATCCAGGTCAGCCATGAATCCAGTAAGCCAACCTATGCGTTTACGTCAGGGAATTAGGCCCATCGAGGACTATGTGAAAAACCTTATTGAGTTTGCCCATTTATCTATCATGGACGAGATATGCCTGATGATATTTTTTCGTGGTGGCCTATATGAGCCGCTTGGCTCACTCATGCCTTTGCATGATCCTCACTGGACTCTGCAGTATTATATTGATCTGGCACTCCAACTGAGCAGCTCTGCATATACTGTGGGTGTTGTGGAGGAGGAACACAGCACTTTTGCAGTATCCACCACTCCTGAGCCTTGTCCTGTTATGGCCGCCAGACCAGCGCCTCTGCACAAGATGGCCGCCAGCCCAGAGCCTCTGCACAAGATGGCCGCCAGCCCAGCGCCACTGCACAAGATGGCCGCCAGCCCAGCGACACCGCACAAGATGGCTGCCAGCCCAGCGACACTGCACAAGATGGCCGCCAGCCCCGTCGACCTCCCAGAGTCAGGGTTAGTTCCTGTTGGCCTTCCGGAGTCGAGTCAGGCTCCAGTGGACCCTCCGGAGTCGAGTCAGGCTTCAGTGGACCCTCCAGATCAGGTTCCAGTGGACCTTCCGGAGTCAGGGTTAGTCACCGTTGACCTTCCAGAGTCAGGACTAGTTACCATGGACTTTCCAGAGCCAAGGCTAGTCACCATAGACCTTTCAGAGTCAAGTCAAGTCACTGGTGATTTTCAAGGACCGAGTCAAATCACAGTCGTTCTTCAGGAACCAAGTCAAGTCACAGTCGATCCTCAGGAACCAAGTCAAGTCACCAACGATCTTCATGAGCAAAGTCAAGTCATCAATGATCTTCATGAGCAAAGTCAAGTCACCATTAACCTCCGTGAACTAAGTCAAGTCACAGTTGATCCTCAGGAACCAAGTCAAGTCACCAACGATCTTCATGAGCACAGTCAAGTCACAGTTGATCTTCATGAACCCAATCAAATCACCACAGATCTACCAGAGCCTCGTCACATCTCAGCCAAACTCCCAGAGCCTCGTCACATCTCAGAGCTCTCGTCCTATCCTGTCACGGCCAGGGAGGCCGTCAATGAGTTCTCATTCATTCCGGTCAGGGCTACGGAGACCATCCACCAACTCTCTGTCTGTCCTGTCATGGCCACGGAGGTCCTCCATGAACTCACCGCCTGCCCTGTAATGGCCATGGAGGCCAGCTACCATCTCATCACGGCCACGGAGGCCGCTATTAACCTGTTAATGTTCTCTGTTTCAGTCCCACCTGAGCAGACTTGCTGTCCTGTGCCATCGACTCCACTGTGGTGGTCCTCTGCTCTGCCCTGGTGGGCTTCTGTCCCGTCTTCTCAGCTGTGGTGGTCCTCTGCTCCGCCCTGGTGGGCTTCTGTCCCATCTTCTCGGCTGTGGTGGTCCTCTTCTCCTCCCTGGTGGGCTCCAGCTCCACCTGCTCCACTCTGGTGGGCTGCCACGCCACCTGCTCTGCCTTGGTGGACCCTTGTTCCCGAGTTAGGCCCATGGTGGGCTCCCGTTCCCGAGTTAAGCCCATGGCGGGCCCCTGTTTCCTATGCAAGGCCCAGGAGGGGCTCCTGTTTTCCTGAGTTAGGCCCAGGAAGGGCTCCAGTTCCACCTGCTCTGCCCCAGTCCCCGACCACTGCACTTCGTCATGGACCTGGCCCTCCATCCCTCCCCCTGTTCCGCCTCCGCTCCACCGCCCTCCTAGATTGTTTTGAGCATCTGGAAGCCGCTCCTTTGGGGGTGGGCTATGTCACGATCATTAGATGGAGTGCCCATGGGCTTCAGTAGAGGGCACTCCACTCAGGACCATTCCACCCATCAACCACCAGATGTCACTTGGACACTAGCACCTCTCATACTGTTGCACCACACCCGAACTACATTACCCATGAGTCACTGCATCACAATCACCCTGCCACACCTGCACCTCATTCATCAGCCAATTTCCTTGCCACACCTGCAACTCATTTACACACACACATAAAAGCAGCACACTCACTCTCACTCAGGGCAAAGTCTTGTTTAGCCAGTCTGACATTTCCGAGCGTTTTCCCTGTGTTTGTTATTCCTGTGTTTTGACCTTTTGGACTGTTTATTCCGACTCTGATTCTCCGCTGCCTGTCCCGATCTCTGCTTGTTTCTGGTTATCCCTGACACACCTGACGCCATTCCTGATCTCTGCCTGTATGACCATTCTGTTTAATAAATGCTGCATATGGATCCGAACGCCTCCGACTCCTTGTTACAATTTCAGATAAGTGTGTTGGGAATACAGATATACTACAAACATACTACTTGAATTTCAAGAATATTTTTAATTAATTTAATAATACGTATTGAATTTGTACAGAGGGGGTCTACTCATTTAAGTTGTGCAATTAATTATCAGATTATGAAATAATGATCCAACTGTGATGTTTGCTATTTGTTTGCTATATGTGTGATATGACAAATAATCTGGAAAAACTGGAGGGAATTTGATGCACAGAGAACCATTATATTCTGACAGATTAAACTCAGGCTGATTACCAGTGTTACTTCAGTCCTTATGCAGATAAAGACGTATGAATAAAAGTCAGAAAACAAATTGAGAAAAATAATATTGATAACTGCTGAGATGACGAAAGAATTGTGAATTCACTAATACAGTAGTATTAAACATGTTTTTAGATTCCAGAGAGATTAATGATTTGTTTTTGTTCAAACAAAAAACAGATGATGATGATGACTATTACACAGACTCTGAAGAGATTGAGTCACGTACGCGGTTCCCTGAGAGTTGGCTTTGGGAAGAGATTGATCTATGTGACAAATGGTGAGTAGGAGACATTCAGACAAGTCTTAGACAAGTCACTGGCAGTGAATAAAAATCATGATCTCAGCTGACTTGAGCTTTTATTTTTAGTTCAACAACATGAAATTACATCCATTAATTTCAAGATGTTAGTAGGAAAGCAGTAGTGGTATACAACAGTATTGAATGTGCTTATATTTAGAAAACATCTGAATCTTGTCCCTTGTAAGACACAATTCCTCCAGGCTGCCCAGCTTATGATGCTTTATTAGGCTGACATGAATTTAGATAGTAAACAAATGTTATAACTGTACTTCAACAGTTTCTGTTATTACTGGTATTTTCTGGTATTTATATATCTAATATTCCAGTCCAACACCAGCCAAAGAAAATGTGATCTACCTGAAAGACTCTATCACTACCTGGCAGATCTTGGCTGTCAGTCTGTCACCAACACTTGGTAAAGAGAAGCTGCAAACACACAATACATGCTCTGAAAAACATCATCATCATCATCATCTTCCAGGAGCTGCTGCTTTAAATTCTTCTGTGTGTCTGTGTTCCTCCTCGAAGGCATCTGTGTGGCAGAACCTGAGGATATGGTCGTTTTTAAGCATCTTTTCATTGACCTAAAGATGCCTTACTCAGCTGTGCGCGGCGAACAACTGGAAATCAGGGCCATTATTCACAACTACACCCCAAAGAAGCAGAAGGTGGAATACACTTCATATAAAAATTTAATTCAGTTTTTATGCACATTATATTCATGTGGATAGTCAAATCATCTAATGACAGCATGCACGGATCCTGAGACTCATTTGAGGTTTTTGAGATGCTTGTGACTCAAACTGAAGAAACGTGTAGGATACTGTCCTGTGCTGAAACAGAAATATATCCCATCATCACACATTTCATGTTAAGCTCATATGCATTTATTTTGGAGGAAGTTTCATCTAAGATATTAAATGATTTGAGTCTCATTTTATTATTTTATCCAGGTGCGTGTGGAGTTCATGGAGACAGAAGATGTTTGCAGCTTTGCCAGTAAGAAAGGCAAATACAGAACAACAATATCTGTTGAGAAAGACTCCAGTATATCAGTTTCATATGTTATTATTCCCATGACGCTGGGAAATCACATGATTGAGGTGAAAGCTTCAGCATATGATGTCATCTACACTTATGGAGTGAGAAAGCCGCTGAAGGTGGTGGTACGTCTAATGGAAAATTCTGACACTTTATTTTATTTGGACATTTGTATCATTAATAGAGGTTTGTCACTTTTAATAGATACACTAGAGCATCATGGGTAGTTAACACTCTATCTCTCTCTTTCAGTCTGAGGGTGTGCTGATTCCAGTACACAGACAAAATCTGGAGCTCAATCCTGTTAAGAACGGTGAGATTTACTGTGAACCATAGAAACTTGTATTCAATCACAAAAAACCCACTGAAATAATGTGATTTTACTTTCGGTCAGTCAAGACAAAAACATGTATGAATAACAATGAACTCCTGCTCTTTTATCGTTCAGTACTCAAAAACCAAAAAGCAAACCAAATGTGATCAGCATGTGACTCATGTCTCTTCCTCCATCTTGATGTTCTTCACTATTTCTCGAACAGGAGAAAAACCTATAGTTGTAAAATCTGACATACCAGTTGATCGAGTTCCAGACACTCCTGCTAACACCTACATCTCAATTACTGGTAAGGAAAAAGATGCTTTCAGTGAATGAGTGATTTTTAAAAAAAATTTTAAGAAGAAGTCAAGTCTATATCTATCATAATGTCATTATAATCATACTGTCTATTTTCCATGTCAATGACAAATTTGTTGCATCCGTACTTTATAAAAGGGCTGGTTTCTAACAACTGTAAGATTTTTATCATTTAGTCATGGCATTTGCCTCATCTGTTTGAGTTTCGGCTTAATTCACTGGGTTTAGCATTGGACCAAATTATTATTATTATTTTATTAGGCTAATAAATCTTTGACTCTGAGAAATCTTTGTTAACACAACCTATGATTAAAAATATAAACAAACATGAAGCAACGGTTCCCTAATTTCTGGCATCGATTACAAATCATGCTGATTCATATGCATCGATCTTGAAATATCAATCATCTGCCATATTTATTTTTTAGTTTGTTTGTTTTTGGTCAAAAATCAATTTAAAATGGCGATTCATTAAGGTAGCATACCTCTTTCGTCAGATATTGCTGTAGCAGCTGATAAGGACAGAACTCTGATTAACATGGAAAAGATACCTTGTATTGCATGTCGTGGTTAGAACACAATGTATGATGTCTCTTCAGGATTAGACCAGTGATCATTCTGATTCCCGTGCTCTAGTGTTGAGTCAAACCAGCTCAAGCTGAATACTCAGTCTACACTCACTCTTTTATCTCTCCAGGTGAAGAGATCGCTCAGACAGTTGAGCAAGCCATCAGTGGAGACTTCATGGGTCGCCTTATTGTCCAGCCCAGTGGTAATGGAGAGGAGAACATGATCAGAATGACTCTTCCTGTCATTGCCACTCATTATCTGGACAGCACCAGTCAGTGGGAGACTGTTGGCATGGACCGCCGTAATGAAGCTGTTAACTATATCAACATAGGTCAGCAGGACACAACAGATATATAAATCACGATTACTAAATATTCAACAATATTACTGATTATTGATATTGAACGTAACTGAATCAATACTAAACTGACCTCAATGAACAATGACAATATTATTGTCTTTACAGCAGAATTGATCTCTGTTTGCATCATTGAATCAAATGATATTATTTTTCCTGTTTATTCTTGTGATGCTGCTTTAAAAAATTCCGTATTGTTTAAAGTGCCATATAAATGAATAAAGAATAAATAAATATAAAAAAATAAAACATATTGATAAAGAATCTGACTATTATTTTGAATAAAATTGTAAAGTACTCTCAAAGATGCATCCTTGAAAAAATATCAGATAATTAAAACATAAATATCCTTTCTTTATCCATTTTTTTTTGTATAAAGGTTATCAGCAGCAGCTGAGTTACAGCAAACCAGATGGATCATATGCTGCATGGACAGACAGGCCGAGCAGCACATGGTAGAGTCATTCTGATGTCATTACTTGTTTTTATGTTTCATGCTTATTTTCTCCTGTATTACATTTTATATTACATTAATATTATTTGTAATAGAAATAATAATTATAATTTGTTTTAAATCTGATTAACTTATTTTGTTCTTCTTGTCTGTTAAAGGTTGGCAGCATATGTGGCTAAAGTCTTCGCTATGGCCAGTAACCTTGTTAATATAGAGAAAGATGTGCTCTGCAGCGCCCTCAAGTGGCTGATTCTCAACAAACAAACACAAGACGGCCCCTTTAAAGAGGATTCAGCTGTAATTCAGAAAGAGATGGTGGTAAGTTGAATGTTGTTAAATGTGTCCATCTGTGTTCACAAAAGAAATATGGAATGAAAGAGCCAGTGATTTATTTCACTGTGCTTCCCAGTAGTATTACATTATCTACAGCGCAAACAAACAAAATATAAAAATGTGCTGACTAGAGCTGCAATGATTAGAAGACATTATCGACATTGTCGATGGTAAAAAATTGTCGAAAAATATTTTTTGTTGTCGACTAGTCATTTGATCTCATATGACCTAATATAAGAGCATGCAATAATGCAGTTTGACAAGTGTGGCGCTATAGCACAAGACTGTAATTCAGCTCTCCTCATGAGAAGGGTATTCCGAGAAGGGTATTCCTGCACAAATGGAGGCAGAGGTTTTAGGACCGCCTATAGGACCCCGGTTATAGGACCCTAGTTTTTTTCTGACAGCGTCACCTACCGATCTGGATCACCAAAAACACTCATTTGAGATGGACGACATGGACAATCTGACTGTGAGTACCGATATTAAATGAACTTTTATTATATTACGTTTAAACGAAGCAAAGTTTATATAGCCAAAGTGACAGCTGCTAACTATGAATTAATAACTAATTCCCATGAATTTAGAATTCGTATTCTAGATGTATTAATTACTACGACGTGGCCATGATTAAATTTATCCTTGTTGCGTTTTATAATAAGTACATCTAGCCAGCACATTAATTTAGCTTAAAAGATGAGCATGAAAGCATGCTGATGTTAAATGTGTAAGATTTACCTGGAGCTTACTGTATTAGTACGAAAACTTGCTTAATCATTGTTTTACCTTATTAGTTAAGTATAAAATTCCTTTCATAATTCAACTGCCTGGTTGCAATACAAATTAGCCTTTCGTTTTGGCATTGTTTTGCAAAGTCTGTAACAATTTAGCCTAAACTGCAGGCCTACGACACACACACAGTCCATGGTTATTATGTGTTAGTTTCTATTATGTTCTGCATGGCCAATATGAATTTTATGGATTTGGTTAGGATCATTGTAGGACATATGATGAAAAAAATGCACTAGGGTTATTTTAATTGAGATGAACTCAAAATATTCTATATATAATAGGCTCTCTCTTTTTCAAGATGCATATAACAATCCAATGTTCAGAAGTGGTATTATAGTATATTTACATTAATGTTTTTCATAGGCCATCATGAATGCCCTGTTCTCCGCAATGTCTCCTTACAGGAGGCTGAGCAGGTCTTCCTTTCTGGTCTGGATTATCATTGCAGGTCAGAGTATATTACTATTTATTTTTGAGCAATGCCCAGTGCACCCTTTTGTTACTGATATTTATGTTAACACAACAGTGATTGATCTCTCCTAACTATTTCAGTGAAGTGGAATAATTTAACAGACAAATTGCCAAACAATTGAGGAAAGAAGGGAGAGCATTGAATTGGTGGGTATTGCTATTATATATATATTGTGACGGGAGGAGCACAAGACAGACACAGTGGGCGTGGCGTCAGGCCTCGGAGAGGCTTTAATTAACAGAAATCAAATAAAACAGGGGATAAAGGTGACCAAAGGGGGAGAGTGTCCAAAACAAACGGGGGATCTGGTGTCCTCTCGTGTTGCAGGGTTCGTGTGGGTCGGGCAGTGTTCATTGAGGAAGGGTCCAGGTAAGGGGCGGAGTCCGGCGGCCGCACGCGCTCCCCTCTTCGGTCCGGGGTGCGAGGGGCGGCGGCTTCCTCTAGCGGCCGCATCACTCTCGTTGTTCGCGGCGCTGGTAGGGGATGGACGGCCCGGCATCCTGGCCCGTCGGCCGTGTAAACGGGTGTGGTTCCCATCCGGATCGCAGGTCCGGCAGCTCACGTCTCTAGTGGCCCGGGAGTCCCTAAACACACCCTTCCCAGACCCACGAGGACACCAGTGTGCATGCACGGGGAAGAGACCAGTCTCCCGAGGAGAGGCGCGTTGGGCTTTTAAACAGAGGCGGTGATGAGGCTCCATTTCCTTCAGGTGTGCCCCATCACACGCCGCCAGCCCTGACTCGTCCAGCGCCCCTCCTCTCACACACCCACTCCAGTCGGGAGCCTGGTGAAGGGCGGCGATTGACAATCAGGGAGGAGGCAGCTGACTCGTCACAATATATATATATATATATATATATATATATATATATATATATATATATATATATTACACATTTGGTGTTTGGAATTAGACGTCAGTAACATGAAAATTCTATATGACTTTCTCTCTTTATAACTCGAGCATTTCAATTCAAGTTTATTTGTATAGCGCTTTTTACAATACAAATCATTACAAAGCAACTTTACAGAAAATTATGTTTCTACAATATTTAGTAGTAGCTTATAAATGGTCACTGTCAATTTTTGCACGTATGACAGGACTTTTAAATACAAGAAGTAGTCAGCCAGACGATGAACATTATTAACAGCAATTATTATATGATGCAGTCACACTTGTAGCAATATTTGTTAGTTCTGTTTGTTGATTCAGGGTTAGCATCATCTGGGGTCCTCTGAGGGTCTGCATCATCTCTTAGGTGTTCTGGATCCAGGCTGGGGCTTGTGTAAATCCTAGTTACCAAAACAGAGAAGCAAATAGAGACATCATTAGCGTAGTTGCTGTTCCAACAAAGTAAAATTAATTAGTTTAACCCAAGCTAAAGAATAAGAATGCGCATTTGATCAGATGCAACTGCAGTCACAATTTAAGAGATACATTATTTGAATGTTTGGCGAAAGAGATGTGTTTTTAATCTCGATTTAAACAGAGAGAGTGTGTCTGAACTCCGAACATTACCAGGAAGGCTATTCCAGAGTTTGGGAGCCAAATGTGAAAAAAGCTCAAAAACATTTTGTACGTGTTAAATCAGAGATATATATTTCAGTTGAACATGTTAAACAAACTTCTTATTTAATTCTCTCACTCACTCACTCACTCACTCACTCACTCACTCACTCACTCTCTCTCTCTCTCTCTCAGAGTTGAAGCCTACCGCCATGTGCAGCAACTGATGGAAAAGGGAGTCTTTTTGGTGCTTTTGTTCTTGCACAAATTGTATATATAAAAATGTATATTTGTATGTAAGTGTGTGTGTGTGTGTGTGTGTGTGTATATATATATATATGTGAATAAATTAATTATTTAATCATTCTCGAGTTTTGTCTTGCCTCTCTACAACCATAACAAAATCTGGCTATATCATTTAGTGACTGCATATTCTGATTCCATCCTTTCTTTTACCTGATAACGAGCAAATTAGTTAAACTTAAGGAGGTTAATTATGGAATAATTCAAGAAACTAAGACTTCACTTTTTCAGTTGTTTAAAGATTGATATAGATTTGTAATTTGTTTTGTGTAAATTGTTTAAATTTAACCTCTGATGTATTTTGAATAAAAAACTCATTTTATAAAATATAATTAAAATACTCCTGAGATTAAATGTCTTTCAAACTATGTATGTACAAACTAAACTACCTGGGTCTTATAACTGTGGTCCTGAAACTGCAACAGTTGCTATATCATCCAGTTTGGTAGGTGGCGCTGTAACAAAAAACTAGGGTCCTATAACCGGGGTCCTATAGCCGGGGTCCTAAAACTGCAGCCTCCGGTTGTGCAGGAACATACTATTGCAAACAATTGCCTGCTGAACTCAAAATTAAATTACATATTTCAAATCAGCAAACAAGTCTGAAATAAACTGCTGCATAAATGTTGTTCCCTTTCAGTCTGTTAACGTTCAACGTTATGTCAGAAAGAGACTGATGAATGAGGTCTTGCCCAATAGCCTAACCACCTTCGAGTGGTATCAAAATGAGCCAATGATACACAGTGTACCTTGGTCTGTGGGATTTGCATCGCAAACTCCGCCCTACTGTGTGGGTATATAAGGAGCAGTGCTTCAGAGCCAAGCACATCTTCTGCCGATTTCGCTGGAGTGTTCTCAAAGCAAGTCATCAGTTGGTGTTGGTCTGACGGTGTGGTTCAGTGGTTCATCAAAGAGCTTCCTGCCGCCTTCTCTCCAGCTCCGGCATTCCCCTGAGTGCTTCAGTTCTGAAAGGTGCTCCACCCAGTCCCCGAACGCTCGAGGTTGGATTATTGATTCCTGGGGCTGCACGCTCTGATGGCCACAACCGCCCTGCGTTTCCTTTCTTCACACAGGTGCATCAGGAAGTTACCAGTTTGTGGAAGGCACCAAAACCGTTTTGGTGCTACTTCCACCTTCACTGCCCTCGATGGTGGGGCTGCCAAAGGGTATGCGAGGATACCCCCAGTGGAGCACTCTGTTGTGATGCAATTGTGTGATCAGAGCATCGGAAGCAGTCTGAGGTCATCCAGCACATTCTTCCCCATTGGCCCGTTGCAGAATTTACACTGCCGCCTTCAGCCTGCCAGTCGCCGAGGACACTCACCTGTGGTCTCCTCCACTCCCGCCCAGCCACAGCAGCAGCCTTCACACCGGCAGTAGCGAAGAGAAGGGCGGCGCAGTGTGGGCGACCCGGACTTGAAGAAGTCAGTTCTTTGTGAGATGGTAGCAGGACCAAATTCAAATTCAAATTTATTTATAAAGCACTGAATAAAACAACAAAGTTGACCATAGTGCTGTACAAGCAATAAAACAATGAACAGAGAAAAAAAAACACAAATAAAAGAAAATGCATATCCATAAATCTAAATAGGTAGTATAAACATCATAAAACAGTCAAAAAACATATATTATAAAAAGGAAATAAATGACACTAGCACCCTTCACACTTATCTTGATCGAACGCTATCATAGGAGGAGGAGGGCCGGGGGAGAATCCTTTGTTCTCATTTTCATTTTGTTCTGCCACTGGCCCCATGGCCGGTGATACCCAAACATTCATAAAAAGAGCTGTTTCCTCTACCTTCAGGTCCCAAGAGGCCGCAGACAGCAGTAGGCGACATTCTTCCTCGCTGATCTATTCCCCCTATTTCCTTGTCAGTCTCCACGCAAAGCCGGCTTTGAGAATGCGCTGCCTTCTTACACACTCTTTGCCATATCTCGGAATCAGACAAGTGCTCGCACTCCGCCCCCACTAAGGGACACAATGCCTCTCATGCCATGGCAGTCTTTTCCGCCTCTACAGAGAATTCCCACTGCCAGCTGTTTAACTCCCTGACCGAGGGCACCCTGGGCATGGACGCTCTGGTGCACAGCTGGCCGTGGGGCCTGCACAAGTTTGCGTTTCCCACAGTAAGCCTTCTTGCACAGATGTTGTGCAAGATCAGCAAGGACAAGGAACAGATTCTGATAGTTGTGCTTTACCGGCCTGGACAGACCTATACTCCTCATGACAGCCCCTCCCTGGCCAATTCCTGAGGAAGGACCTTCTTTCTCAGAGATGGGGCACCGCCGATCCTTGGAACCTACATTTGTGGCACTTTAGCTAGGGCCTTGTCTACCAGACATGCCTATGCTTTGAAGTGGAACGTTTTTGGAGATGCCCAAGATACCCCTGGAGATGCCCGATCGGGTCAGTGCTTTCTTTCTTCAGGAAAGATGGGAACGAAGGCTGTCTCCTTCCGCCCTGAAGGTCTATGCATCTGCCATTGCGGCTCACCATGACCCTCTTGACAGTAAGTCTCTTGGGAAGCATGATCAGTTCATCAGGTTCCTGAGATCCAATCCACCTCGCCCTCATCAAGTTCCCTCTTGGGACCTTGCAGTGGTTCTATCCGCACTGCAGAGGGCTCCCTTCAAATCCTTGCTCTCAGTAAAGCTAAAATTTATATTATTGAAAACGGTGCTCCTGGCAGCTTTGGCTTCAGTTAAGAGGGTCGGGAACCTGCAGGCATTTTCAGTTGATGAAGCGAGCCTGGAATTCGGGCCAGCCAACTCTCACGTTATCTTGAGACCCGGCCTGGATATATGACCAAAGTTCCCACCACTCCTTTTAGAGATCAGTTGGTGAATTTGCAAGTGCTGTCCTGGAGGAGGCAGACCCAGCCCTGGCACTTACGTAGACAGAACTCAGTGCTTCAGGACCTCAGACCAGCTCTTTTGTTTGTTGTGGAGGCCAGCAGAAGAGAAAGGCTGTCTCCAAGCAGAGGTTATCCCACTGGATAGTAGATGCTATTGTCTTGTCTTATCATGCTTAAGACCTGACATGCCCCCTAGGGGTGAATGCCCATTCAACTAGGATTGTGACTTCCTCCTGGCCACTGGTGCATGGCACCTCACTAACAGACATCTGTAGAGCTGCGGGCTGGGCGACAACTTACACATTTGCAAGATTTTACAATCTGTGTAGAGACCGTGTCCTCCCGGGTACTTGCCCCTTTGGGCCAGTAACAGGACCTGCTCTGTGTCAATCCGCTTGCTGCACCATTCCACTCAACAGACTATATGCGTGCACTATTCTCCACAGGTGAGTTTCAGAACCCTGGGTTACTCCAGCACTGTTGATGTCCAGCACATGCGTGCATGCCCTTTCCGCCCACTGTGTTGGACTAGGTGCCTCCATGTGTTATGATTCCCCTTTTTTTTTGGCAATCCCCCGTGTGCATTTCCACAGTAAGTATCTTGGTAGCATGTGTCTTTCCCTTGGCAAGCTACCTTGCCATCTCTGTTGGCATTCCATCCTGTGGACTGGGTACCTCAGAGATTCATGTGTATCACTGCCATGCGGTTGGTACATACCCTTGTAAGTCCTACTATGAGCAGGCCGCCTGCTAGAATATGTTCAGCTGGAATATGCTACCCAGTGCATTCTGTGCATGGTATAGGCCCTCACTCATGCTGGCTTCACAGAAGGGTGTTACAGGTCACTGGATGACAGCCATATAGCGTTTTGTAAGAGACCCCAATCGTCATTCTCTTTCTGATGTAATGTCGAAAGTGACTGTATGAAACGAAATGTCTATGTTACGTATGTAACACTCGTTCCCTGAAGGAGGGAACGGTGACGTTATGTCCCTTTGCCACATCTCTGTTCTGCTGAATGGCCGGGTCATTTGACACGGCTCCTCAGCGAAGACTTGAACGCGAGTTCCTCACGCTGCTTCATATATACCCACACTGCGGGGTGGAGTTTGCGATCCAAATCCCACAGACCAAGTTACACTGTTTACCATTGGGTCATTTTGTTACAACTCGAAGGTGATTGTGCTCTAGGGCAAGACCCCATTCATCAGTCTCTTTCTGACGTAATGTCTCCATTACCTCCTTCGGGAACGAGGGTTATATACCTAACCTAGACATTCTTTATGCTTGAATAGTGTTAAAAAAACATATTTTTCAGGCTAGACCAGCCAATGCGCATGTGTGGTCATGAGTTTTAGGTTTCTATGGGATATATATATATATATTTGCTGTCGCTTATAGGCAAACTCTGCATGTTCTGTGTGTCTCTGTATATATCAGACGAAACCGTGCCATTCATTCACACAAACTCAAACACACACAATGCTGGTATTTTTGTGATAGTCTAGTTTATTTTTGCTTTATTTCAGGGTGACGTCGGTGGCAAAGATGCCGATGCCTCTCTGACAGCCTTTGTTGTGATTGCTATGCAAGAGACCATAGAGATCTGTGCTGGATCAGTTGCTGTAAGTGAATTTGTTTCACAACGTGCAGGTTTGGTGCTTTGTTACCCCTGAATCATTAGCCACATGCACACTGCAGCTAAATTTTTTTATGCTTAATACTTTACTAACATTAACAAGGTTGCTGCTTGCATTGCAGTGATACGATGTTTGCCGATACCTCAAACAATTTCAGGTTACAATTATGATGGGATTCGACACAGGAATATATCGATTAATATATAGATATTTTGATATTATACATCTATTTTAACCCTCTGGAGTCGATCCCCGCGCATACGCGTTATGAGGCATTTTCTCCTGATAACCCTGAAAAGAACTTAAAGATCACGTTTTTCATGTTTTTTTTAAGCTTTGATTATGTTTACAGTGTGCAATATAACATGTGTTCATGTTTTGCGTGTAAAAAAAACACATGGGCTGATGACTTCCTTGTTCTATAAAGTCCCTCCTTCAGAAATACATAACGAGTTCTGATTGTGCCAGCGGTTCCTGTGTTGTGATTCGACAGCAGTTTAGCGCAAGTTGCCCTCCTGGAAACGTGATTGGGCTAGTTTTGGAGTAGTTTTGAGAAGCAAGTGTGCAGGATTTGTTTTGAAAACCTGCACAACAAAATCTCCAGTGTTAATTTAACACTCATATAAATATAATATTAATATAAACACTGAACAGAGGTGGAAAGAGTACAAAAATATTCTACTCAAGTAAAAGTACCATTACATTAATGAAATTTTACTTAAGTACAAGTAAAAGTACCAGTCTAAAAATCTACTCAAGTAAAAGTAAAAAGTAGCTCATTTAAAATTTAATCAGAGTAAAAATTACTTAGTTACATTTTAACAGTGGGAGGGAGTCAAAAATGGGACAGGCCAAGGGTGTCAAACTCAGTTCCTGGAGGGCTACAGTCCTGCACAGTTTAGATATAACCCTAATTAAACACACCTGATCCAGCTAATCTAATCATTAAGGTTTATTTGAAAACTACATGATATGTGTGCTGGAGCAAGGTTAGAACTAAACTATGCAGGGCTACGGCCCTCCAGGAACTGAGTTTGACACCCCTGGGATAGGTCTATTAATCTCAAACTAGTTGTTTTTAATTAAAGGAATCAGTTATTTAGAATAATAAAACATTTGGGCTGTTACCAGGCAAATCAGTATCAACAAACTCATCTTTTAATGCAGAGGAAATGCAGAAGATTCATTGGAAGTGGCATTTACATGTATTACACTGTTTAGTGCAGGACAAGAATGCATTTAACCTGCAGTTACAAATGCATGAATAATGTTTTGATATACAAGACATAATTAATTTTTTATCATTTCAAATGAGTATTCAATATTTTATTTAAAAAAAATCTAAGATACTTTAAATGTGAAATTAAAATGGCCAGTATGTGTCAGCAAGTCACTGTTAATAAGTGAGTCATTGCGATTGAACCGAATCATTTAAACGGTTGATTCATTCAGGAACGAAACACTGTCACGTTGCTCAGAGACGCAAAACTGTGCTTTGGTGGCTGTGTTTGGAATTATTTTCTGTTGTAGAAATAGAGCTAAAAAAGGCAATATGGTGTCTAAAACGCAAGTCTCTTAATTAACTTGTTTACTTAACTGTTATATATATATATGTATGTATATATTCATGATGATTTTTGGAGGAAAAGACGGCATTATTTGTGTGATTTTGATTTAATATATGAAATTATATAAATATGTGAATTTTCTGCCCCTATATCTTCAATTTTGTGATCATTCTAAATGCATTTTAGGAGACTGAATCACACAGTGAAAGAACGCACTATAAATGCGTGCGCACATCATTAAAACAAAAAATATGATAGGCTATTATCGCAGACGATATATATAGCACACTCCTCACCACTGTCTTTTTGGCTAATTTGTGCAAAACCTCTTGCTAAAATGTCAAAGCTTCATTTTAACCACCAATGCAACGATGCAATTATTTAGCTTACCTCTACATTCTTGCGAAGGGTTGATGTCTTGTCGAGATTTTATAAGATGCTAGTTTGGTCTTCCTAGGCAAGTACAGCTTACACTGCATAATAGAGCATACATATGGCCAGGGGTTCACTTCATTTCCTTCGAGTTCAACTTCAGAATATGACGGGGTTTCGTTTTCAGCGGTGTGTGCACCACTAACGCCTGTTTTGACCGTCTGCATCTATCTTGTGATTTTAGCGCCAGTTTGCCCTCCTGCCCATTATTTACTGACGTAGTTTCCAGGGAACGATTTATTTATTTATTTATTTATTTTTTACTCAGTAATTAATGTTTTAAAATGTAGCGAAGTACAATACTTTAAACAAAATATACTTAAGTAAAAGTAAAATTACAGATTAAAAAAATTAGTTTAAAAAGTATTAGTACACAAAAAAGCTACTCAATTACAGTAACGCGAGTAAATGTATTTCGTTACTTTCCACCTCTGACACTGAAGCAGTGTTAAAAGTAACACTGAAGCAGAGTTGAAGTTAATGAGATAATTAAGAAGTTAATGGAGTTATGATTGACCATAATTGAAGACACCTGGTGTTAACAAGCAGACTCACCAAACGAGAAAATCACAATTTGTGTTTCACCATTATCGTGGTCAGTGTTTTCTTTAGTTGGGATCTTGAACCTTCAGTTATTTTCTTTAGACTTTGTGGGGCTGTGGAAACAGAATTATAACATACCGACCAGAGCAAAGGCAATCATGTGTACTACTGATTGTGGTTTGAACTAATTGTCATGGAGTGACCTGAATGCGTGAGTTCTGGTATCTTTGCTGTGTACATAAATTAGGTGGATAAAAAAAGATAGCAATCCAGCGTTTTTGGCATATTGACATGTTTTTAAAAGTTAGTTCTACATAAAGAAAGAGATCAGCATGAGCATCACAACAACGGTGACCATCAAAAAAGCATGTTGTAGCCAATTAAAACTCATCCATGGCTCCCATCATGCATTGCGGCATGAATAAATTATGAGCTGAACTGTCTTTTTAACTTTTAATTCTAACTATATTTTATTTTTGCTGTTTTATGTGAATTCTTTTGTATCTAGTTTTGTGATGTTCAGAGTAGATCTGTTTATCTGGATATGCTGTTTGTCACCATTGTTGAGATTCATACGCTGATTCTTGTTATCTGTTTGTGCCTAAAATAAAGACTCTTTAATAAAAATTAAAAAAAAAATCAGGATCACCTGCAATAGATGGCTACAAAATGTATAGAAAATGCAGATGGAATCAAAGCTGTTACAATCAATAATGGAAGTTTTATTTATAGAAAACACTGTAAATTAGTTCAGTAACTGAGGTCAAACAACAATTACATTAAAACATAATTATCACCACCAGATGACTTTTGCTCTTGGCTTGCCAAACAAATTTTAAAAGTAAAAAGTCACAAGCCAAGATCCCAACTAAAGCAAACACTGACCACTATAATGGTGACACACAAATTGTGATTTTCTCGTTTGGTGATTCTGCTTGTTAACATCAGGTGTCTTCAATAATGCTCAATCATAAATCAATTAACTTCTTAATTATCTCATTAACGTCAACTCTGCTTCAGTGTTACTTTTTAACACTGCTTCAGAGTTTATTTGAGTCCACATTCAGAGTGTTAAATTAACACTGGAGATTTTGCTGTGTGGCAATCCTGATCTGAACGCACGTGCTGGAGATGTACTTCTAATCACAGAACGCCTTTACTGACGAGATGCACATGAAAACCGCATTTGATTTACCCCTACCATCTAGTTAACAAAGCTAAACAGCATGGCTCTTTGTGTAATAAGTTACAGAAACTGTTAAACGCACCAACTTAAATAATAAAATACACTTACCGGTTGTGGTCCTTAAACCATGCCAGACAAAGAGGGAACTGCTCAATCTTTCATGAATAATCTTTGTGCGAATCCGGCATTAAACTGATTAAGATTGAGGAAGCTGTCCTCAGCAAAATGTGCTGCACATAGTTTTACATGTGGTTTATAATTTTCGGGAACCGAGTTAAACATAAATTGTAACCATTGATCTCTAAGTACAGCATCTCTGGGAAAGCCAAACAAAGGTGATTGGACTCCGAGATGAAAATAACAGCATTTCGACGACATGGCGACAAACACACTTTACAAACGCAAATCTTCCTCTTCTCCGTCGGAGCGCAACAAGACCATGCCCCCTTTTTTATGTATTCCTGTGGGCGGAGGTTAGTCAAAAAACTGTTCTAGTGACGTCATTAATGAAGGAAGTAGAGGGATGTAGTCCAAACTGGTCATTCTATGTAGGTGAATTGTGTTAAATAAAATATCTCGCTTGGCATTGAACTTTAAGCTTTAGAATTTTACAGATATTATTTATACTCTAACAACAACATTACACACTAACTAAAGTTTGAAACATGGGATCACGAAGAACGGGACCTTTAAATTACACTTTCAGTTTTGAATTCCCTTGTGAAAAAGAAGTGCAACCAAGTATACTTTTTTAAACTGTACTTATTGCGGAAATAATATACTTTAGAAGAACACATATAAATGCAAATTAAATATATTTTCGCCGTTTAAGTACGTTGTATTTGTAATTAATTTCAAATGTATCACATTTTAAATTTATATTAAATGCAATAAGTTGAACTTTTGAGTGACTTTTTTGAACAACTTAAGTGGGTCTTAAGTGGCACTTTTTAGTACATCTTTATATGTACAAGTATATGTTCATTATTGCTTCTAGTGTCTTTAAAATATGCTTAAAGTGTACTATTAATGTACTGACATACAATTAATGTGAAAACACTTTAATGTCATTTAACAATACACTTAAGTGTGAATTAAATGTAATGTTTTGACCACATAACAGCATATTATTTGTAATTAATTTCAGAATATATTACAATTTAAAATTACATTAATTGCAATTCGTTTAACTTTTGAGTGATATTTTTGAACCACTTAAGTGGGACTTTAGTATATTTTATATGTGATTTGAAATATGGTAAATATGTACTTCTGAATAAGCAATTAATGTGAACTAAAATATACTTCAATGTCATATCTCTGGCAATGAAGTTGAAATTTAATATATAAAAAAATAATAATAACTTCTTAACCTAGTTACAATCAATGCAAAAACACAAAGAGGTAAACCCTCTACATTTATTGACAAAATCTCGAAAACAAATACACAAAAATAATTTTTGCTGATTGACAAGAAAACCCCAACACTATACAGTTACAACACTTCAACTCACTTACAGAGGTGTCAAGTCCAGGGGCCAAAGAGTAAAAGTCCTGCCATACTTTTGTTCCACGCATGAACTCAGCAGCCGATTTCACCAGAGGAGGAACCAAGTCATTCCTTCCAAGTCACAAACTAGTCTTGAGTAGGGGTGTGCCGGTACTAGTATCGGTACCGAACGGTTCCTGGGCAAATTCCAAATGGAAGTGATCATCCCTATCCCCTTGGAGTGGGGACTTTGGAGTGAGTGGGGCATGTGCGTGCCATTAAGTAGTCATTAGGAATGCACTTTGCAAAAGGAGCGACATAATTTCCTCATTATCTTCAGCTGGGATGTTCCTGTGACAGCGCAGCATGTGTCCGTCAGCAGATGTCGCTGTTTTACTGTTATATATGTTTTTCTTTTCTTTTATTTTTTTATTGTTGTTAGCATAACCGTTGCAAATATACATTTTATATTTAAATACGTTTTAAAAATATGCTACACTGTAAAATCCGACAAGTAAACTTAACTCAAACCGTTTGAGTAAACAGATTGCCTTGATTTAAACCATGTAAGTTTTAAAACTTTGCGATTAAGTAATTAAGTGATTAATTGAGTGATAATTGTGAATTAGTGATGAAAAGCTGCTGTTAACAAACAGAATCACTGAAGAAAAGAGAAACACAAGAACTACTACAACTGACTTCAGACACAGCCTTAGATGAAATCAACTGAAATAAAATACATGAAATCTCTCAAGATCTGATTAAACAACCCCACAAACAGCATCACCAGCTCCACTTATTAATAACCAGACTGACTTTATTTCTGTCAGACGTCTACAGAAGATCTTATTGAGAATGAACTAAGGTTTAGATGTTGATTTATTGTTTCATTTGAAGTAACCATGTTAGAGATCAGTGTTTGCTTTAGTTGGGCTCTTGACCCTTGACTTCAGTCTTTGTGTTTTCTCTGGCTGTTATAACCACTTGTTTTTGAAACATGCTTGTTATCTCAAAAGCTCAGAAGAAATTCCATTAGCATTTTTTACTTATCCCATTGATGAAAATCATCCATTATTGAACTGATAGGAGTGTAATCTCTGATGAAATGTGTGTTTGATTAGTTGGGTAATATAGTAAAAGTGATTCTAAGAAGCAGTGATTCTGCAATAATCATTTAATATAAAAGACTGTTTAAACATTTTGGCCTTTTATGGTGTCAGGCAGTCACACACAGACATCAATAATCAGCATATGAACCTCAACAATGGTTACCATAATAAAATAAAATGCAGCAGAGCATGCTGGGAGCCATAGATTAGTTTTGTACTATAATAATACCCAGCATGCATTGCTTTTTTGTGTGTGTGTGTGTGTGTGTGTGTGTGTGTGTGTGTCACCATTGTTGAGGTTCATATTCTGATTATTGATGTCTGTGTGTGACTAATTACTGCCATAGAAAAAAGATGAATGTGCATAAAGTGTTCAGTAATTTTATGTAATCTGATTACGATGAAACCACAGGTGCTTTGAATGTATTCCATTATAATGAAGTAAACTAATCAAGCATCACGTACTTTTTCCGTTTTAGGACTCTAAACAGCTCCATAATTGACAGTTGTCATCACCAGAAAGCTGCATAACAACCAATATCTGTTAATATTTTTTTTGTTTTTTTGAGTTATAACAAACATGTTTTAGAAACACAAGGTTATAACAGCTAGAGAAAACACAAAGACAGAAGACAAGGGTCAAGAGCCCAACTAATACAAACACTGATCTCTAACATGGTTACTTCAAATGAAACAATAAATCAACATCTAAACCTTAGATCATTCTCAATCAGATCTTCTGTAGACATCTGACAGAAATAAAGTCAGTCTGATTATTAATAAGTGGAGCTGGTGATGCTGTTTGTGGGGTTGTTTAATCAGATCTTGAGAGATTTCATGTATTTTATTTCAGTTGATTTCATCTAAGGCTGTGTCTGAAGTCATATGTAGTAGTTCTTGTGTTTCTCTTTTCTTCAGTGATTCTGTTTGTTAACAGCAGCTGTTCATCACTAATTCTCAATCAGCACTTAGTTAAGCAATTAATTACTTAAATGAAAAGTTTTAAAACTTACATGGTTTAAATCAAGGCAATCTGTTTACTCAAATGGTTTGAGCTTAGTTATTTGTCGGGTTTTACAGTGTATATAATATATAAAAACGAATATATATATAAAACATTTTAAAACATTAAATGTATATTGTTTTTATGTCGATGTAAATCAGTGAATCTGCTGTCACAGGAACATCCCAGCTGAAGATAATGAGGAAATTATATTGCTCCTTTTGCAAAGTGCATTCCTAACGACTACTTAATGGCACGCACATGCCCCACTCACTCCAAAGTCCCCACTTCAAGGGGATAAGGATGATCACTTCCAAATTTAATTAGCCCGGGTACCGTTTGGTACCGGTACTAGTACCGGACCATCCCTAGTCTTGAGTCAAATCCCAAGTCCTCAAAGAGTTACAGTTAATGAGATAATGAAGTAACTAATTAAATGATGACTGTGCATTAATGATTAACATCTGCTGTTATTGGGAACTACAGAGGATCAGATGTTGATGTTTTATTGGTTAAAATGATGCCACCATCAAGGAGATCAGTGTTTGGTTTAGTTGGGCTCTTGACCCTTGATTTGTTGTGTTAGATATCTCTCTGTAGCTCTTCATGTGTTGTTGTGGAGAAGACAAAACTGTGATATGTGAACAACATATAATCACAAGGAGATGGTTTAATTGTACCTCAAATTTTTTATTAAGCGTACTTTGGTTTTGAATAACCTCAGAAAAACTACTGCATACACACAAAAAAAAGCATTGTTCTAATATTTACAGGGAGTGAATTTAAGTTTGTGTAACACATATAGAAGTTTGGACTCCAGTGCTTTTTAGACACACACACACAGATATCAAGAACCAGCATATGAATCTCTACAATGGTGACAATCAATAAAATGGTTCATGTTGCAATACATGAAAGACTCCCACAATGCACTGCAGTATGTATTATTATTTTCACCACTGTTGAGGATAATATGATAAATGGTCATGGCTAAATTCCTAATCCCAAACAGCCTTGGTTTGTTCGGGGGTTTTTTTTACTTGTTTTTTTTTTTTCTTAATATTGAAGCATTATGGTGCCGTTTACGTAATGAGAGTTCTTTCTTTTTTGTGAAAATGACATACAGTTAGGTATAGTGACCCAAACTCAGAATTTTTACTTAAAACACATTATTTTACTCAAATTATATCCAAGAAATTTAAATCAAGACCACACAGGTAGTGATGGCAAGATGAAGCCTCATGAAGCATTAAGATTTTCAGCCTAGTGGTTCACAAAAGGGTTAATTTCTGGAAACTTAATTTGCTCACAACACCACCTGGTGGCCAACGAGTGTAAAACAAGCAGATATATCACAGACAAAGGTGTAAAGTCCAGGGGTCAGAAAGTAAAAGTCCTGCCATATTTTTGTTCCACTCATGAACTCAGCAGCTGATTTCACCAGAGGAGGAACCAAGTCATTCCTTTCAAGTCACAAACTAGTCTCAAGTCAAATCCCAAGTCCTCAGAGTTAAAGTTAATGAGATAATTAAATGGTGATTGTGCATTAGTGATGAACACCTGCCATTATTGTGTGTTACAGAGGATCAGATGCTGATGTTTTATTGGTTAAAATGAGGCCACCATCATGGAGATCAGTGTTTGCGTCAGTTGGGCTCTTGACCTTTGGTTTCTTGTGTTAGATGTTTCTCTGAAAAAGTACATGTGCTGTTATGAAGCAGTGTGATCAGTGCTGTGCAGAAAACTGCTACTAGCTGGTTTTACATTACGAAATAATTATTAGGCATCAACCTGTTTATTTCCAAATCAATTTAATTTAACATATGTTCAGTTTTTAAATAATCTACCTTGTCGAACTGCCACATGCAAATGAACCATCGGTTTAATAGTTATAATTAATTTGAAGTCTAATGTATGTAATGAATATACATTTTTGAAATTTTGTCCTCGTAAAACACACAGAGATCATGACCCAGCATATGAATCTCAACAATGGTGACAATCAACAAAACGCTTCAAGCTGAAGTGCATGCTGGGTAACACCATAGTAAAAGCAAATTACTTTGTATTATTAAAAGGGTCATGAGCCCAACAAAAGCAAACACTGATCTCCATGATGGTGGCATCATTTTAACCAATAAATCATCCGATCCTCTGTAATTCTCAATAACAGTATGTGTTAACAGCATCACTACTGCACAATCTTCATTTAATTAGTCACTTAATTATCTCACTAACTTTAACTCTTTTAGGACTTGGGATTTGACTTGAGACTCGTTTGTGACTTGGAAGGAATGACTTGTTTCCTTCTCTGATGAAATCAGCTGCTGAGTTCATGGGTGGAGCAAAAATATGGCAGGACTTTTACTCTTTGGCCCCTGGATTACTCACCTCTGCTCACTTATTAGAAAGAGTCTGTAGAACAATGCTAGTTTCACCATCATTTACTGGTATTACTATACTTGTGGAGTCATTTGATCGCCATAACATATAGGACTACTAACACACAAACGACAGCCCAAAAACCAGCCCAAGACTAAAATTTAATTCTGAGCTGTTTCAACTGATAGAAAACTACACTGACTGATCTTTAAAAATACCAGTGCCTTTGTTTTGTCTCAAGATGCACTACACTCTCAGAAAAAAAGTGCATAATTGTACCTTTAGGGGTACAATAGCTTGTCACTTGGCATAGGGTACAAATTTGTACCCTTGTGATTTGTACCTCAAGAGACCAGTTTTTTACCTCTGGTGACAATTTTGTACCTGTATTTAACAGTACAAAAATTCACCCTTCAAAAAGAGTACAATCATTGACTATAATGAGATATGATTAAATATATAAAAACACACAAGCTGAATTAAAATCAGAATTCACTAAATCATTTTCATTTTAAAAACAATGTCTAACTGTAACATATAAACGATCATCTACTGAGTGAGTGTAATTGCCTGAAAATCCATTTCTCCTGGTTTCAGTATAGTCCTTTTTTATCAGCCTTGACAATGCATGCATGAAAGTGCCCATGTGACAAAGGATTCACCATTTTTCCACAAAAGATCCACATGGCGTCAATGTTAAAGAGATACTTGAGTTGCCAAAACAATGGAATAGACTCAGAATGCAGTACATCTCGATGTCGGTTACTTCTATGCTTGCTTTTGATATTTTTTGAAGGACCTCCTTGGTTGAAAAAGTAAAATTCCTGCCATATTTTTGTTCCTCCCATGAACTCAACAGCAGATTTCACCAGAGGAGGAACCAAATCATTCCTTCCAAGCAGAGGTGGGTAATCCAGGGGCCAAAGAGTAAAAGTCCTGCCATATTTTTGTTCTACCCATGAACTCAGCAGCCGATTTCATCAGAGGAGGAAACAAGTCATTCCTTCCAAGTCACAATCTAGTCTTAAGTCAAATCCCAAGTCCTCAAAGAGTTAAAGTTAATGAGATAATGAAGTGACTAATTAAATGAAGATTGTGCATTAGTGATGAACACCTGCTGTAAACAATCAACATCACTGAAGAAAAGAGAAACACAAACACTACAACTGACTTTAACCATAGCCTTGGATGAAAACAACTGGAAGAAAAAAAACTGTGCCACCGTAATTGTGGTAAGTATTTGCTTCAGTTGAGCTCTTTGCTTCAAAGCAAAGGTATTATTGTTTTGAAGTAAACATTTGTGCAATGTTGATGCAAATCTTGATCTAGCAGGTAACTTATGCTTTTGATGCCTGTGTGATCTTGATTTAAATTTCTTGATTATACTTTTAAATAAACTAATTAGTGGTTAGAGAGGACTGCTGTCTGTTCACTGCTCTGTGTGTATGCACTTTGGATGGGTGAAAGGCAGAGTACGAATTCTGAATTTGGGTCACCATTCTTAACTATGTTATTTTCACCAAAAACGAGAGAAATCCCATTGCGTAAATGCCACCATAATTCTTCAATAATAAGGAAAAATAAAAAAACAGTTTGTGATTAGGCATTTAGCCATGACCATTTATCATATGATCCTCAACAGTGGTGAAAATACTTATTCATACTGCAGTGCTTAAGGGGAGTCTTTAATGTATTGCAACATGAAGCATTTTGTTGATTGTCACCATTGTAGAGATTCATAAGCTGGTTGTTGATATCTATGTGTGTATCTAAAAAGCAAGCACTGGAGTTCAGATTTCTATATGTGTTACACAAATTTAAAATTTACTCCATGTAATAAATATGAGAACAATGCTTTTTTTTGTGTGTGTGCTGTATTTTCACTGGGATTGTCTCACTGGTATTATTCAAAACCTAAACATGTGGAAAAAGAGAAAAAAACTATTTGAGATATAAGCAAACCAACTCATTATGACTATACATTCTTCATATATCACAGATCTATTTTCTCCACAGCAATACATGAGGAACTACAGAGAGAGATCTGACACAACAAGTCAAGGATCAAGAGCATAACTAAACCAAACACTGATCCCCATGATGGTGGCATCATTTTAAACAATATAACATCAACATCTGATCCTCTGTAGTTCTCAATAACAGCAAGTGTTATTCATTAATGCACAATCATCATTTAATTAGTTACCTAATTATCTCATTAACTTTAACTCTTTGAGGACTTCGGATTTGACTCAAGACTAATTGGTTCCTCCTCTGGTGAAATAAGCTGCTGACTTTATGGGTGGAACAAAAATATGGCAGGACTTTTACTCTTTAGCCCCTGGATTACCCACCTCTGCTTCCAAGTCACAAATGAGTCTTGAGTCAAATCCCAAGTCCTAAAAGAGTTAAAGTTAGTGAGATAATTAAGTGACTAATTAAATGATGATTGTGCAGTAGTGATGCTGTTAACACCTGCCTATGAGAAATAGAGAGGATCGGATGATTTATTGGTTAAAAGGATGCCACCATCATGGAGATCAGTGTTTGCTTTAGTTGGGCTCTTGACCCTTATAATATTCAACGTAATTTGCTTTTAAATACTTGCAGTTGTGTTGCATAGTAAATATGAACATGTTGCTAAATTAAAAACTTGAAATAGCAAATTAAATTGCCCTTTTATCATGTAAAACATTTAAATAAACATCATGGTGGTGTCTCTCTTTGGTTTGTTACATGATGTTCAGCTATTACTGAATTACAAAAAAAGTCCTATTAAACAAATATTATTGTAATGCTTAAATATTGGGGGAAAAAATGTACAGGCTCAAGATTTTAGACATGAGCACTTATCATATGATCCTCAACAGTGGTGACAATAATTATTCATGCTACAGTGCATGATGGAGTTTTTACTATGGTGTTACCCAGAATGCACTTCAGCTTGAATCGTTTTTTTGATTGTCACCATTGTTGAGATTCATATGCTGGGTCATGATGTCTGTGCGTTTGAGCAAGACAAGATTTAAAAAAAAAAAAAAAATTATATTCATTATATACATTAGATTTCAAATTAATTCGTTATAACTATTAAACCAACGGTTTACGGAAATTAGCTGATGAGTTTATGGGTGGAACAAGAATATGGCAGGACTTTTACTTTCTGACCCCTGGACTTTACACCTCTGTCTCTAATATATCTGCTTGTTTTACACTCGTTGGACACCAGGTGGTATTGTGAGCAAATTAAGTTTCCAGAAAATGAACCCTTCTGTGAACCACTTGGCTGAAAATCTTAATGGTTCATGAGGCTTCATCTTTCCATCACTAACTGCCACGTTATGGTTAAAGCCACACAAATGGCAAGACTAAATTAAGGATAAAGAAAACTTATATAAAGATATACTTACTTGATTAATCATCTGCAGTACATAGAGTCTCATCTGTACTCATCCAAACGTGGCGCTCCGTTGTTTTCTTCTTGTTTGTTGCCTCACACACACATTGCATTTACACAAACATGCGGTTAGACAAACATGACACACGGTGCATTTTTCAAAATCTGGTGAAGTAGTGCGCCATCATGACGTAGTATTTTGGCGCATGCACAATAAACAAAACAAAGATATAAAGCTTTATTTCCCAGATAGTAAGTTAAGCTTTTCATTTGTAGAGCAATATTAACAACATAATTGTATTATTCATTGTAATATATTCAAAACCATTTCTGTTACTAATACGTTCATATTTAATAATTCCTGAATAATTACGTTCATAAGGAAATAAGCCATTTTTTGTGTTGGATCAGTTACCTGTGTCATCAGCGCGCAGCAGACAGACCCACCTTAACGGTTTAAATCGCTTATGCTGCCACAAAAGACCCGTAAACACTGCAGATAATATCTGAAGTAAACATTAACCCTTTGGAGTCGATTAACGCATATACGCGTTTTGAGTCATTTTCTCCTGATAACCCCGAAAAGAACTTAAATTACACTTTCAGTTTTAATCGTACAGATAAGAGCAATACATCAATCGAATCTGTAAAGGGTCTACTTTTTTTGGATACAGACATAATAACAACAAAACTTTGTGCACTTATAAAATAAAGATAACAAACAAGGTGCGCTGTCTGCAGCCTTTGTCTGCGCTGATCTTCTTTTACAAACACGTCATTTAAATGAACTGTAACTCCGTGAATACTCAACGAAAATACATGAGAGAGATATCTATAGAAAGCTTGATATGTCTATTTTTAAACTAAACAAGTGCCGCCGAAAACAGATATTCTGTGATAAAGTAATCCATATGAAAACAACGCGATGTCTGTTTTTCATGTCTCCCTTCATTATATCTAATGTGACCACGCCCCCGCGCTGAACGCGCTATTCAGATTCAAACTGAAGCGCGCGGCTTGAATACGCCCACACAGAAGAAAAAGCAGCGAGACTGTTCAAGTTTTTTTTATTTTACTGTTTGCTTCGCGATGAGAGGAATAACACATAATTCACCCCAAAAAGATGTGATGTGGTTGAGGATTTGAGAAATGGATTTCCTCAGAAAAAAAGAATGAAGCACTTTATTCAGCAGAGATCATAAACATGAGTAAGTCTCTTTTTATTTATTTATATACTTGTACTAGTTTTCACATAACGTGTAAACGTTTTACTAGTTAGACTTTTTCCAAACTATAATTCCTGACTAAATGTATAATCAAGTGAAACATTATGAAGTTTCAATAACAATATACAACACTATACCCTTCGAAAGCTTGATGTAAATAATATAAATGTAACAAATAGATAACTGTAACAAATGTAAAAACAATGCTTTTCTTTCCATTTATTCCCCCTAAAAACCCAGAAAAATATTCTCAGCTCTTTTGAACATTAATAATAAAGATGATAATAATAACAACAAACGGTTTTTTTTTTTTTTGTAGAAAATAAGATTGTTAAAAGGATTTCTGAAGGATTGTGTGACTGGAGTAAGGATGCCAAACAATTTGTTTGAAAGTCAGCTTTGATTGTTTCTAATAAACTGTTTAACTGCTCCCCCAAGTGGATATTAAATTATGTTGTGGGATAATTAAATATATTCTTAATAAACTACAAACATAAAATTATATAGATTTATTTTGTTCTCACATTCTCTCTTGTAACTCCTCACTCACAGTGGCACAGATGACTGAATGGCTCATTATGCAGCTCATTATGCGGCCCTTTGTCTCCTCAGGTGTAAATCACAATGATATTCATGGTAGTTGACGCCTACTCGCATATGACTTTTACCAACAAAAAGTGTCTTAGAAAATTTAAATCAATATATTGTTTTCTGTGAGTGAGTAAACAAGATGATTTTCACATCATTTAGAAAGAAAAATTCTAGGCTACAAGCTCCAGTTCTCAAAAATCCCGGGAACCATTGTTCTTTATGTGTTTTTTTGCCTTATTCAAGCGTTTTAACATTTTTAGTTTTTCACTAACCACGCATAATATTTTTTTTCTCAAAAACACAATCATGTACATACATGCATTTCACATATTATTACAGCCCAGTTTGTGCTGATTACAGTGAGATTAGTCTTTACCCATTTAGATATTTATAAGAAACTGAAAAAAGCACAAATGTCAAGGCATGACAAAACTTCTCCAGGCCCCAAAAATACCCTTAGACTCCAGAGGGTTAATTTACGATCCAGTCATATATACACTGTAAAAAATTGTGCCATTAAATAACAGTAATTTACAGCTCTCAACCATTAATTTACCACTCTTAATTTTTTACAGTATTTTACCGTAAATTCTACCATGGAAATTAACTCCACTCCCACTGCTTCAAACAGTTCGAGTTTAAAAACTAGCATTCCTACGATGTTAGTACTATGAACTTCTTTCATTTAAGTCCACTGAGAAGGAATATTTCTTAATATAAAACTGCAAACACTTAATGTGTAATAGCAAAGTAACTAAATGCATGACTTTTACTCAAATCACTGCAGCTCACACGTATGTGCTGAAATGCTTAACACAGAGATCACCACTGTATCAGGAGAATCCAAATGTACTGTCTTTATATAAAGCAGAAAAAGTTCAGAATTTGTGCTCATCATTGACTGAAGCACAGGCTCTACTCTCCAGCACAATGGTGAACAACAAAACTACATTAAACTAACAGATCTCTCTTGTGCAAACACACATTAATGCAAGTGGGGTTCAGTATAAAATGTCATTATCAGTGTATGACTTTGCGTAACTTTTTTTGTATGGATCACAAATATTTTTGTTAAATTAACTTTTTTTTTCATTTGGTAAATCTGTCATTTACATTTTACAGTATATTACTGTTTTCCTTGACTTAACGGCAACAAACTGTAGAAAAACAGTTATTTACTGGCATGCCTGCTGCCAGTAAATAACTGTTTTTCTACAGTTTATTCTATTACTTTATTACTTTATTACTATTTCTAGTTTATTACTATAGCAACAGTACAAACTGTCATGTCGTGATAACAAGAAAACAACTTTTATGTCGAGATAATGTGAAGATTAAGTAGTTATAACGAGAAAACAAGAAGGAAAAAAATATAATGCATGGCCGGTTAGAACTTCCGTAAGAAAGTGCATTGAAATTTATTTTTATTAATTGCATTAATGCAACAATGTTAAAAAAAAAAATAGTTGCGTCAACTTAAAAAAAATAAGGCAACTTATTGCAAGCACTTTTTTGAGTAAACTTAAAAACGGGGACTAAAGTCCATCCAACTTAAAATAATAACTTAATATCACAAGTTGTCACAACATAAATAGTCATGTTAACCTAAAAAATATCAGAACAAAATATTTTTTGTTTACTGAACACAAGGCATATTATCTATAAGCATACACAATTTTAAAGTGAAAAAAGTGACATGACATTCAGCCAAGTATGGTGACCCATTCTCTGAATTCATGCTCTACATTTAACCCATCCAAGGTGCACACACACACCCGGAGCAGTGTTCATCATTTATGCTGCTGCACCCGGGAAGCAGTTGGGGGTTCGGTGCCTTGCTCAAAGGCACCTAAGTCATGGTATTGCCGGCCAGAGTTTCGAACCCACAACCCTAGGGTTAGGAGTCAAACTCTCTAACCCCTAGACAACGACTTTATATTATTCAAATAGTCAAATAATTTTTTTATTATTGAAAGTTTGTGTCCAAATCACAAGGACATACCAAGTCTTGTATATTAACTTATTTACTCAATGCATTTTACACTGAACTCAACACATGGTACATAATGCATGTTATATAAAGCCAGTGTTAATTATTCCTTAAAACGTTAACAGTCTTGTGCCATGAAGTCACATGTATTTAACATTTTTGCTTGTTTTTAAAGGGAACTATAATGTGAAAATGACTATATTGCGTATTTTAACGTCAACCTAACCCACCGGGCAAAGTTACGTCCAGTGGACGTCTTTTTATGTCTTTGCAGACGTTGAAAATACGTCCACTGAGGAGACAGAATGTTTTTCTGATGTCTTTTTTTAAATGTTTTTTATGTCTTCTGTACGTCCAATATAGACAATCACAGATCCTCCTTACAAAGTTCTTTGACTTTATTTCTGTCAGACATCTAGAGAAGCTCTTATTGAGAATTAACACAGGTTTAAATGTTGATATTTGATTCATTTGAAGTCACCATTGTGGTGGACAGTGTTTGGTTTAGTTGGGATCTTGTTCCAATTACTTCTTGTGTTAGCTTTTCTCTTGCTGCTTTAATGGTGTATTTTAAAGCGCTGTTTTTGTGGCGAAGAAAGACAAAATTTAAAAGAGCTCGAGTGTTGTCAGATCTTTGTTGGTGATGAGACAGTCATCACATAAGTTTTTGAGATCATAAATTAAGTTTTGTTTGATATTTTTATCAGGCACCAAGAGCAAAGTACTTGTTTTGAAGATGGACAAAATGAATGCGTTTGAAATAATTTGAGTAAAAGGATCAAGTCCTCACACACACAGACTTCTAGAATTAGCATATGCATCACAACAACGGTGACAAACAAAAGAGCTCTATAGCACAAACTCATCCTTATTTTCCAGCCTTTTTTGTTCTGATTGTCACCATTGATGTGATGCACATGGCAAGGCAAGGCAAGGCAAGTTTATTTATATAGCACATTTCGTACACAATGGTAATTCAAAGTGCTTTACATAAAATAAAGTAAAATAATAATGACGAACAAGAATAAAACAAGCAATTTTGAAACTTTTACAATTGTTAAAAAATTGACTTATTTAAAATGAATTTGAAACCGTTAGAAAATGATTACACATAAAATAAAAGAAATAAAAAGAGTGAAAATATAGTGCAGTTAGTTCGGACATTGCACAGTGCTCATTCAATAAATGCACAGGTAAACAGATGAGTTTTAAGTCTAGATTTAAATGTGACTAGTGTTTTAGCACATCTGATCTCTTCTGGAAGCTGATTCCAACTGTGGGCGGCATAGTAACTAAAGGCGGACTCCCCTTGTTTTGTGTGAACCCTTGGTATTTCTAACTGACTCGATCCTAGTGATCTGAGTGCTCTGTTAGGTTTATATTCAGTGAGCATATCTGAAATATATTTCGGTCCTAGGTCATTTAGTGACTTATATACAAGTAAAAGTACTTTAAAATCAATCCTAAATGTAACTGGAAGCCAGTGTGAGGACCTGAGGACTGGTGTGATATGCTCAGATTTTCCGGTTCTAGTCAGAATCCTGGCAGCAGTGTTCTGGATGAGCTGCAGCTGTCTAATGGTCTTTTTGGGAAGGCCGGTGAGGAGCCCATTACAATAGTCCACCCTGCTGGTGATAAAGGCATGAACAAGTTTCTCCAAGTCTTCTCCATCTAATGTTTTTAAAATGATAGTATGCTGATTTAGTTACTGCTTTGACATGACTACTGAAACTAAGGTCTATCTCCAGAATCACACCAAGATTCCTGACTTGATTTTTAGTTGTTTGACCCCTAGAGTCAAGTTATGCATTCACCTTGAACACTTCATCTTTGTTTCCAAATGCAATGACTTCATTTTTTTCCTTGTTTAACTGAAGAAAGTTCTGGCACATCCAACTATTAATTTCATCAGTGCATTGGCAGAGGGAGTCAATGGGGCTGTAGTCATTTGGAGATAAGGCTAGGTAAATCTGGGTATCATCAGCATAGCTGTGATAGGCAATTTTGTTCTTTCTCATTATTTGACTTAGAGGGAGCATATACATGCTAAACAAGAGCGGTGCAAGAATTTTTTTTCAAGAACCCTTGTGGGACTCCACATGTCATGGACGTCCACTTAGACTTATGCTCTCCTACACTCTCAGAAAATAAAGTACATAATTGTACCTTTAGGTACCTTAATTTTTGTACAGATTTGTACCTTAAGAGACCAGTTTTGTACCCGTGCTGACAATTGTGTACCTTTATTTAACAGACCAAAAACTCACCCTTCAAAAAGGGTATAATCGTTGACTATAATGAGATTATGAGTAATTTGCCTGAAAATCCATTTCACCTCCTGGTTTCAGTGTAGTCCTTTTTTATCAACCTTGACACTGCTTGCATACAAGTGATGCTCATAGGACAAAGAACTCAACATTTTTCCACAAAGGATCCACATAGTGTCTATGATAAAGAGATACTTCATTTGCCAAAACAATTGAATAGACTCAGAATGCAGTACATCTCGATGTCGGTTACTTCTATGCCTGCTTCTGATATTTTTTGAAGGACCTCCTTGGTTAAACAACCCTGTAAGAACCAGAGGTGGGAAGTCCAGGGGCCAAAGAGTAAAAGTCCTGCCATATTTTTGCTCCACCCATGAACTCAGCAGCTGATTTCATCAGAGAATGAACCAAGTCATTCCTTCCAAGTCACAAACGAGTCTTGAGTCAAACCCCAAGTCCTCAAAGAGTTAAAGTTAATGAGATAATTAAGTGACTAATTAAATTATGATTGTGCATTAATGATTAACACCTGCTGTTATTAACAATTACAGAGGATCAGATGTTGATGTTTTATGTACCCTATGCCAAGGGTACAAAAGGTGTACCTTTGAGGGTACACTCTCAGAAAATAAAGTATATAATTGTACCTTTATGGGTACAAAAGCTTGTCACTGGGGCTGTACCCTCAATGGTACAGCTTTGTACCCTTGGCATAGGGTACAAATTTGTACCCTTGTGATTTGTACCTTAAGAGACCAGTTTTGTACAGAGGTGGGAAGTCCAGGGGCCAAAGAGTAAAAGTCCAGCAGCCGATTTCACCAGAGGAACAAAGTCATTCCTTCCAAGTCACAAATGACTCTCAAGTTAAATCCCAAGTCCTCAAAGAGTTAAAGTTAATGAGATAATTAAGTGACTAATTAAATTATGATGCATTAGTAATCAACACCTGCTGTTATTGAGAATTACAGAGGATCAGATGTTGATGTTTTATTGGTTAAAATAATGCCACCATCATGGAGATCAGTTTTTGGTTTAGTTTTGCTCTTGGCCCTTGATTTTTTGTGCTAGATCTCTTTCTGTAGCTCTGCATATGGTTTGTGGAGAACACAGAACAGTGACATAAGAACATATAGTCACAATGAGCTGGTTTAGCTGTATCTCAATTATTTTTTCTTTATCACATGTTTAGGTTTTGAATAATTCCAGTGAAACTAAAGCATGCATACAAAAAAAAGCATTGCTCTAATATTTACAGGGTATGAATTTTTTATTTGTAACACATATAGAAGTTTGCACTCCAGTGCTTTTTAGACACACACATATATCAAGAACCAGCATATGAATCTCTACAATGGTGACAATCAACAAAATGCTTCATGTTGCAATACATACAATACTACCATAATGCACTGCAGTATGAATAATAATTTTCATCACTGTTAAGGATCACATGATAAATGTTCATGGCTAAATGCCTAATGCCAAAATATGTTTTTTCCCCCTTAATATTGAAGCGTTATATGGTGGCATTTGCATAATGAGATTTCTCTCTTTTTTGTGAAAGTGACATACAATTAAGTATCGCATTTAACCCATTCAAAATGCATACACACAGCAGTGAATACACAACAGTTCTCTCTTATAACTAAGCCACAAACTCTTCACTTCAAAACATATAATCATGACATTTAATCAAGATCATAAAATCATCAACAGCATAAGTCATCTGATAAATCAAGAGTTGTATCAGCATTGAGCAAATGTTTGCTGCAAAACAATAATGCAATTGTTTAGAAGCAAATTTATAAAAACTGCTTAAAGGCTCAAGAGCTCCACTGAAGCAAATACTCACCACAATTATGGTGACAAAGTTTTTTTTTCTCCTTTCAATTGATTTCATCCAAGGCTGTGCTTAAAGTCAGTTGTAGTTCTTGTGTTTCTCTTTTCTTCAGTGATGTTGATTGATAAGAGCAGGTGTCCATCACTAATGCATTTTCATTTAATTAGTCACTTAATTATCTCATTAACTTTTACTCTTTGAGGACTTGGGATTTGACTCAAGACTTGTTTGACTTGGAAGGAATGACTTGTTTCCTCCTCTGATGAAATTGGCTGCTGAGTTCATGGGTGGAGCAAAAATATGGCAGGACTTTTACTCTTTGGCCCCTGGATTACCCAAATCTGGTAAGAACCATGCGTAACTGTGCTATGACTTCGTCTCCACCAAAAGAAAGGTACATATATGTACCTTTTAATGTTTGGGAATATATATGTACCTTTTTGACCCTCAAAAGGTACATACATGTAACTTAAGGTCCAATAATAAGCCCTATGGGGTACGTTAGTGTAGATTGTACCTTGGGGGACAGAAATGAACTCCTACTGTACCCCTATTTCTGACAGTGTATACTCACATAATAGCCTCTCCCTTCTAAGTATGACCTGAACCATTTGAGTACCATCCCAGAAAGCCTGACCCAGTTTTCCAGTCTCTCTAGTAGTATGTTATGATCGACAGTGTCAAACGCAGCACTGAGATCTAGCAATACCAGCACCAATATTTTGCCAAAGTCACAATTTAAGCGAATATCATTTATTATCATAATGAGTGCTGTCTCTGTGCTGTGATGCGGTTGAAAACCAGATTGAAAATTGCCCAGGTATCCATTTGAGTTTAAGTATTTGTTCAGCTGATTAAAAACTACCTTTTCTATAATTTTGCCTATAAAAGGAAGATTAGATATTGGTCTAAAATTGCTCAAAATGGTGTTATCAAAATTGCTCTTTTTCAGGAGGCCCACTGGGCAAAGTTATGTCCAGTTGACGTCTTGTGGACGTCTTTTTATGTCTTTGCAGACGTTGAAAAGACGTCCACTGAGGAGCCAGAATGAAAGTTTTTATGACGTCTTTTTCTGACGTCCTCTGTACGTCCGATTTAGACGTTCACAGAACCTCCTTACAAGGTTAGTGGCCAGTGGAAATATTTCAACATCATTTAAGGTTCATTTAGACATAATTTATACTGTTTCGGGACCAAATCAACATTCTCAGGATGCGTTAGATTTAGACTCATGTTATTTCAATGTAATATCCAGACACTGTGTTTGTCCTAAAATCAAGAAAATAAAATAATTTTCATGATATATTCCTGATATTATAATTAATTAATCTGAATGCTTTAAAAAGTGATGTAAAGCAGAGATTCTCCACGTTTCGGAGATGTCCTATTCATCTCATTATGGATATTCAGAGGCGCCGTAGTAAACGTGATTACGTCATCGCATTTTGACAACATTGATTTGTTAGAAGAAACCAATGCTTTCGTTCCTCTGAGCCAAACAGAAATGATTGTTGACGCTTAGTCCCACCCCGTGCCCACACATGCTAAAAAAAAAAAAACATTTGTTGAAGAAAAAATAAAACATTTCATAGGGCCCTAAACATGTAATTTTTGTTAAACTTTTAATAAATTGCTGTGAAAATTTATAAGTGTTATGATTTAAATTAATTAGACATGCTTTTGATGAATACAATTAAATTTATCCATTAAAAAGAAAAAATAAAACAGATTTTTATAGGGCCCTAAGAAAAGTAAAGTAATAAGTAGTGAAGTTACTTTTCAAATGCAGTAACTAGTAAAAAAAATATCATTACAATTTACAGAAGTAACTAGTAACTAGTAACTAATTAAATTTTTTGAGTAATTTCCCCAACACTGAATAGGCCGCAGATTAGATGAGTTTGCCCTTCGGCTTGAGATGGCCTTAGACTTTCTATTACGTGATAAAACTGAAATAGAGAAAGCTACAGGCACACTGGGTTCCCGCTTGTTCTGTAGGCATTTGTGAATGTTGCTGTCAGGGCTCTGAACCGGTTCAAGGAACGAAAACGAAAACCGGAAACGAACGATATTTTGACAGGAACAGAACCAGAAACAGAAACGAAATGATATTTTTTAGTTCCGAACAGAATCGAAAATTTGAAATGGACATTAACCGGTTAATAACGTTATTTTATCGTTCCGTTTAATATTTGAAATTTGCTGTCAACCAATCAGAGCAGTACAGCATACGCAAATTTGACTCTGAAGCCAGCGAGTGAAATGTCCGCTCAGCTGTGAACTCAGTCAAGTCTCAATGGCAATGCACCGCCTTCAGGGCCGGATTAAGACCAAAGTGGGCCTGATGACGCAGCGCAAAAAGGGCCTATTTTTTGCATGTGCATACTACACTCAAGTAGAGACCTGCATTCCCGCGAGAGACCCAGCCCAACCGAGTGCGTCGCGGGACAATATTTGATTGAAATTTTTGATTTTGAAAATAACAGAGTAGCAGGCAGAATATGCAATGCATTTAAAAAAAAAAAACTAAAACAAAAACGTATACTTTACCCGGAGGATTTTGCAGGTGGTAGTGGGAGAAAATAACATATTTTTGCGGGAGCGGGACAGAAAAATCCATCCCGCGCGGTCTCTACACTCAATCACCAGCATGCTTAGCCTTTTCCTGCCCAACCGAGGACCGCAGCTCTCCTTTGATTATTCCCAACTTTGAGAAGTTCCACTCGCCAGAGTAACTGGACATCATCATGCACAGATAGACGTTTCCATATGTCGAAATTGGTTAACGCATCTGAGAAAGATTTAACGATGACAAAAGCTCGTACAAGCGCTGCTGAGTCACCGGTTTCTGAGTGCAGCAAACTCAGATCAGCTGATTTTGACTAATTAATAATCAGTTAAACGGTTTAAAAAGTCATTTATTTATGTTCAGTAAATTATCAAAATATTGAAAAATGTTTTCCTGCATGGTTAATATATATATATATATATATATATATATATATATATATATATATATATATATATATATATATATACATACATACATACAGGTCCTTCTCAAAAAATTAGCATATTGTGATAAAGTTCATTATTTTCCACAATGTAATGATAAAACTTAAACTTTCATATATTTTAGATTCATTGCACACCAACTGAAATATTTCAGGTCTTTTATTGTTTTAATACTGATGATTTTGGCATACAGCTCATGAAAACCCAAAATTCCTATCTCAAAGAATTAGCATATTTCATCCGACCAATAAAAGAAAAGTAAACCTTCAAATAATGGTCAGTAAACCATTTACCAGTGAGCAGGTGCCAGGTCATGCTAAAAAACGAAATCTTCATCTCCATAAAGCTTTTCAGCAGATGGAAGCATGAAGTGCTCCAAAATCTCCTGATAACTAGCTGCATTGACCCTGCCCTTGATAAAACACAGTGGACCAACACCAGCAGCTGACATGGCACCCCAGACCATCACTGACTGTGGGTACTTGACACTGGACTTAATGCATTTTGGCATTTCCTTCTCCCCAGTCTTCCTCCAGACTCTGGCACCTTGATTTCCGAATGACATGCAAAATTTGCTTTCATCCGAAAAAAGTACTTTGGACCACTGAACAACAGTCCAGTGCTGCTTCTCTGTAGCCCAAAGTGGCTTGACCTGGGGAATGCGGCACCTTTAGCCCATTTCCTGCACACGCCTGTGCACGGTGGCTCTGGATGTTTCTACTCCAGACTCAGTCCACTGCTTCCGCAGGTCCCCCAAGGTCTGGAATCGGTCCTTCTCCACAATCTTCCTCAGGGTCCGGTCACCTCTTCTCGTTGTGCAGCGTTTTTTGCCACACTTTTTCCTTCCCACAGACTTCCCACTGAGGTGCCTTGATACAGCACTCTGGGAACAGCCTATTCGTTCAGAAATTTCTTTCTGTGTCTTACCCTCTCGCTTGAGGGTGTCAATGATGGCCTTCTGGACAGCAGTTAGGTCGGCAGTCTTACCCATGATTGCGGTTTTGAGTAATGATCCAGGCTGGGAGTTTTTAAAAGCCTCAGGAATCTTTTGCAGGTGTTTAGAGTTAATTAGTTGATTCAGATGATTAGGTTAATAGCTCGTTTAGAGAACCTTTTCATGATATGCTAATTTTTTGAGATAGGAATTTTGGGTTTTCATGAGCTGTATGCCAAAATCATCAGTATTAAAACAATAAAAGACCTGAAATATTTCAGTTGGTGTGAATCTAAAATATATGAAAGTTTAATTTTTATCATTACATTATGGAAAATAATGAACTTTATCACAATATGCTAATTTTTTGAGAAGGACCTGTATATAGCCTAGAAAGAGAGAGAGAGAGAGAAACTTTGATTTTGTGTCGAATGAGAAACCCAACGTTGGTTTCAGTTTCATTTTAGTCTAAATTAATTAGTTTTGGTTTGTCGTTAATATTGCTATAGCTTCTTATATTTGTACAGAGGTGGGTAATCCAGGGGCCAAAGAGTAAAAGTCCTGCCATATTTTTGTTCTACCCACGAACTCAGCAGCCGATTTCATCAGAGGAGGAAACAAGTCATTCCTTCCAAGTCACAAACTAGTCTTAAGTCAAATCCCAAGTCCTCAAAGAGTTAAAGTTAATGAGATAATGAAGTGACTAATTAAATGAAGATTGTGCATTAGTGATGAACACCTGCTGTAAACAATCAACATCACTGAAGAAAAGAGAAACACAAGCACTACAACTGACTTTAACCATAGCCTTGGATGAAAACAACTGGAAGAAAAAAAACTGTGCCACCATAATTGTGGTAAGTATTTACTTCAGTTGAGCTCTTTGCTTCAAAGCAAAGGTATTATTGTTTTGAAGTATACATTTGTGCAATGTTGATGCAAATTTTGATCTAGCAGGTAACTTATGCTTTTGATACCTGTGTGATCTTGATTTAAATTTCTTGATTATACTTTTAAATAAACTAATTAGTGGTTAGAGAGGACTGCTGTCTGTTCACTGCTCTGTGTGTATGCACTTTGGATGGGTGAAAGACAGAGTACGAATTCTGAATTTGGGTCACCATTCTTAACTATGTTATTTTCACCAAAAAAGAGAGAAATCTCATTACGTAAATGCCACCATAATTCTTCAATAATAAGGAAAAATAAAAACACAGTTTGGGATTAGGCATTTAGCCATGGCCATTTATCATATGATCCTCAACAGTGGTGAAAATACTTATTCATACTGCAGTGCTTTAGGGGAGTCTTTAATGTATTGCAACATGTAGCATTTTGTTGATTGTCACCATTGTAGAGATTCATAAGCTGGTTGTTGATATCTATGTGTGTATCTAAAAAGATGGTATTATTCAAAACCTAAACATGTGGAAAAAGAGAAAAAAACTATTTGAGATATAAGCAAACCAACTCATTATGACTATACATTCTTCATATATACATGAGGAACTACAGAGAGAGATCTGACACAACAAGTCAAGGATCAAGAGCATAACTAAACCAAACACTGATCTCCATGATGGTGGCATCATTTTAACCAATATAACATCAACATCTGATCCTCTGTAGTTCTCAATAACAGCAAGTGTTATTCATTAATGCACAATCATCATTTAATTAGTTACCTAATTATCTCATTAACTTTAACTCTTTGATGACTTCGGATTTGACTCAAGACTAATTGGTTCCTCATCTGGTGAAATAAGCTGCTGACTTTATGGGTGGAACAAAAATATGGCAGGACTTTTACTCTTTGGCCCCTGGATTACCCACCTCTGTATTTGTAATTCTTGTTCTTTTCTAAATACTGTTCATTTAAATTATTTTGTTGTGGAGTGAGGGGAACTAAAATAGCCTAGCGGAGCTTCACAAATTTCGCAGAAGCTGAACAGTTTTCATTTGCTATTAACCTCAAAATAATTATTGAATGAAATTTGGAGCCCGACTGTCGGACGCATATACAGCGTTACTTATTATACATTTACTATTATTCTATATTCTTTATATTAAATAACATTTTAGCATCCAGATACGTCAGGAACATGGAAACATTTGGATTCGTGCTGAATGAGAGAGGTAGGCTTCAGCTTCAGCTTACATTAATTTGTTTTTGGATTGAGGTTTTTATAGCCTAAACTTTAGAGGGTTTGATTTGAAGAGAAACTAATAACTGTTTTTATAATGTTTTTAAACATTTTGCTTTAGACTACAGGCATTTTAGCGTTCATTATTTCGGAAAGTAATGGCTAATAAAATGCGATTGTGAGCCGCGACTTACGTTTTTTTTTACTCTCAAAACGCAATCTTATACAAATGTTTTTTTTTACAATGCAATGCATTAAATATCTTAAAAATACTTTTAAAGTGTTGATAGTTTTTTTTTTTTTTTTAAGTAGGCCTAGCTTACATTTGGACAAAATCTGGTGCAAGCTGTAAACTGTAAGCGTTAGATCTGTATTTTTTCCTTTTTTTGAGTAAGGAAAGGCTATACTTTATTATTATTATTAAATTATTATTATTAGGCAAATTATAGGCAAATAATATTGTTTTAAAAAAAATAACGTTATTAACCGGTAATTTTTCCTCCCGAACCGGTTTAGGAACGGTAATAATATCAGAGGAACGCAGAACAAAACCGTTAAAATATCGATTCTGCTCGGAGTGAACCGATTGAATTTTTTTTTTCGTTTTCAAGCCCTGGTTGCTGTTATTATAGCGGGGACCCAACACATATCACTGAGAGCTGCTATCAGTTGTTTTTGGTTCACCTTCAGCAGAAAGAGGGTTTGCGCCCTGGCGTTGAGGCAGTGGTCGAAGAGCTCTCGCAGGAGCAGGGACCACAGGCTTTGCTGGCTTTGGGGCCCGCCGTTTTTTTTGTTGATACCTGCGGGCTTCCAGCAAATGAGTGAGAGAGTTTAGTCCCAGCATACACCAATTCCTCCATTTTCTGTAAAAAGCACAGAAGTGGAGATGCTGGAGAAAGGGATAATGTGTCTGGTGAGATGGGCTGTGTCTCTGGTGTTTCCGGTGGCTGTGATATGTTGTACCGGCTTCCCTGGCTGTTTTCCAGAAAGTCATCCCTGGGTGCTGAATCTTGTAGCTGTTTTGATACATCACAGTGAGGAGCTCTGTGGGCAGGGTTCAGCCAGGATAGTGTCTATCAGCAGTGCATGTTTTGGCTGCATGGTGTTATCAGTGTCCTTGTGGGATATGTCAACCACATGATGACTCGGACCCGGTGTGTGTGTGTGTGCTGAATGGATTGACACACTCTGCCCACTGGGCAAAGTTATGTCCAGTTGACGTCTTTTTATGTCTTTGCAGACGTTGAAAAGATGTCCACTGAGGAGCCAGAATGAAAGTTTTTATGACATCTTTTTTTGACGTCTTCTGTACATCCGATTTAGACGTTCACAGAACCTACTTACAAGGTTAAAAACTAGTTCAAAAGTGGTCAGTAGAAATATTTTCAACATCATTTAAGGTTCATTTAGACATAATTTATACTGTTTCTGGACCAAATCAACACTCTCAGGATGCATTAGATTTAGAGTCATGTAATTTCAATGTAATTTCCAGACACTGTGTTTGTCCTAAAATCAAGAAAATAAAATAATCTTCATGAAATAATGAAATAACTGACGATTGAGCATGTGGTAAAATCAACTGCAAAACAAAGACATTAAATCTCTGAAGATCTCAGCAGAGGAGGATCAAACATCTCCACAAACAGCTTCACCAGCTTCACTCATTAGATTGACTTTATTTCTGTCAGACATCTAGAGAAGCTCTTATTGAGAATTAACAGAGGTTTAAATTTTGATATTTGATTCATTTGAAGTCACCATTGTGGTGGACAGTGTTTGGTTTAGTTGGGATCTTGGTCCTCATTCTTCTTGTGTTAGTTTGTCTTTGGCTGTTATAACTGTGTGTTTGTGAAACACTGTTGTTGTAGCAAAGAAAGACAAATTTAAGGGAGCACAGGGGTTATCAGCTCTTTGTTGATGATGATAAAGTCATCACATTACAAGTATCTGAGGTCATGAAATAAGTGTTGTTTTGTTTGTATATATCTCCTAAACCGTTTGACTCCACAGTACATTCACCAAGAGCAAAATACTTATTTAGAAGTTAGACAAAATGCACGCGTTTGAAATATTTTGAGCAAAAGCATCATGTACTCACACACAGACATCTAGATTTAGCATATGCATCACAACAATGGTGACAATCAAAACAAACAAAACCGCTTCATAGCACAAACTCATCCTTATTTTCCAGACCTTTTAGTTTTAATTGTCACCATTGATGTGATGCATATCCACAATCTTGATGTCTGTGTGTGACTACATGGTGTGTTTTTTTTTAAAATAAGTACTTTCCTTTTTTTCTACAAGGTGTCTGTCCATGAAAATAAATACAGAGTTGCAACAAAACATTAATAACGTATTGTGCTATAGTTTAATCACCATTAAAAGCAAGATGATAACGCTTGATCTTAATGCTTAAGAGTGTTTTATAACACACAGTTACAACAGCCAAAGACAAGCTAACACAAGAAGTATGAGGACCAAGATCCCAACTAAACCAAACACTGTCCACCACAATGGTGACTTCAAATGATGTTGATGTAAATGATGTAAATTGATCCTCCCCTGCTGAGAAACTTCAGAGATTTAATGTCTTTGATTTGCAGTTGATTTTACCACATGCTCAATCATCAGTTATTTCATTATTTCATGAAGATTATTTTATTTTCTTGATTTTAGGACAAACACAGTGTCATTGTGTGTTACATTGTGTTACATTGAAATAACATCTAAATCGAATGCATCCTGAGAGTGTTGATTTGGTCCAGAAACAGTATAAATTATGTCTAAATGAACCTTAAATGATGTTGAAAATATTTCAGCTGACCACTTGTTAACTAGTTTTTAACCTTGTAAGGAGGTTCTGTGAACGTCTAAATCAGACGTACAGAAAACGTCAAAAAAGACGTCATAAAAACTTTCATTCTGGCTCCTCAGTGGACGTCTTTTCAACGTCAGCAAAGACATAAAAAGACGTCCACTGGACGTAACTTTGCACAGTGGGTGCTGAAGGATGACGGAGGGAAAAGTAGAAATTGTCCTTAAACACTCTAGCACCAAGTTTGTTTTGGTGGAGGCCATCCGGTTTAAACAATTGTCTATGGCCCCAGAAAAGATTGAAGTTGTCAATGATCCAAAATCTTGATGTCTGTTTGTGACGACATGATCAGTTTTCTAAAAGTGCATAATTTTTTCTACAAGTTTTCTATCCATAAAAATAAATCCATAGTCACAACAATACATTAACATCTTATTTTCAACTCTCTCTGCCACAATAAGAGTGCTTTATAACACACAGTTTCAACAGCAAGACACAAGAAGTAACTGGACCAAGATCTCAACTAAACCAAACACTTTCCACCACAATGGGGACTTCAAATTAAACAAGTATCAACATTTAAACCTCTGTTAATTCTCAATAAGAGCTTCTCTAGATGTCTGACAGAAATAAAGTAACAGAAATTTGTAAAGAGGATCTGTGATCGTCTATATCGGACGTACAGAAGACATAATTTTTTTTTTTAAAGATGTCATAAAAACATTCTGTCTTCTCAGTGGACGTCTTTTTAAAGTGTGCAAAGACATAAAAAGACGTCCACTGGACGTTACTTTGCCCAGTGGATTAGGTTGATGTTAAAATACGCAATATAGTAATTTTCACGTAATAGTTCCTTTAAAAACAAACAAAAATGTTAAATACATGTGACTTCATGCCACAAGACTTCTAATGTATGAAGGTATAATTAACACTGGATTTATTTAACATGCATTATGTACCATGTGTTGAGTTCAGTGTAAATAAAGAAGTTAATATACAAGACTTGGTATGTCCTTTTGCTTTGGACACAAACTTTCAATAATAAAAATAGTTACTTGACCCGTGTTATTGTCTTTCATTTATTTAGACTACTTGAATAATATAAAGTTGTGGTCTAGTGGTTAGAGAGTTTGATTCCTAACCCTAGGGTTGTGGGTTTGAAACTCGGGCCGGCAATACCATGACTGAGGTGCCCTTGAGCAAGGCACTGATCCCCCAACAGCTCCCCGGGCGCAGCAGCATAAATGATGAGCACTTCTCCGTGTGTGTGTTGGATGGGTTAAATGTAGAGCTTGAATTCTGAGTATAAGTCACCATACTTGGCTGAATGTCATGTCCCTTTTCACTTTAAAATTGTGTATGCTTATAGATAATAGTGTTCAGTGAACAAAAAATATTTTGTTCTGATATTTTTTACGTGTTTTAAGTGTAATCTCTTTAAGTACACTTAAGTGGACTTTAATTTAAAATATATGATATTATCTGCAATTGCGCTTTTAAAAAAGTACACTTTTAAGATTGGAAGTACACAACAAGTACACTTTTAATACAATTAAGCACACTTCTTTTTAACAAGGGTGTACAGATAAGAGCAATACATCAGTCGAATCTGTACAGGGTCTACTTTTATTTCTATACAGACAAAACTTGTGCATTTATAAAATAAAGATAACAAACAAGGTGTGCTGTCTGCAGCCTTTGTCTGCACTGATCTTCATTTAGAAATGCGTCATTAAAAAGAACTGTATCTCAGTGAATACTCAACGAAGAGACATGAGAGAGACATCTATAGAAAGCTTGACATGTCTACTCTTAAATTAAACAAGTGCTACTGAAAACAAATATTCTGTGATAAAGTAATCCATATGAAAACAATGCAATGTCCAGTCTTTTACGTCTCATTATCTCTAATGCGACCACGCCCACGTGCTGACACGATATTGAGATTAGAATGTTTCACGTGAAGCTCGCAGCTTGTAAACACCCATACAACAGAAAACAAAGCAGTGAGACTGTTCTTCAAGTTTTTTTTTAGTTTTTTTTTTACTCTTTGCTTCGCGATGAGAGGAATAAGACATAATTCACCCCAAAAAGATGTGATGAGGATTACCTCAGGATTTGAGATTTCCTCAGAAAAAAAGAATGAAGCACTTTATTCAGCAGAGATCATGAACATGATTAAGTCTCTATTTATTTATTTCTATACTTGTATTAGGTTTCACATAATGTGTAAACATTTTACTAGTTAGAATTTTTCCAAACTATAATTCCTGACTAAATGTATAACATTAGTGTGAACATTATGAAACATTATGAAGTTTCAATAACAATATACAATACTATACCATTCAAAAGCTTGATGTAAATAATATAAATGTAACAAATAAATGTAACTCTAACAAAAGTAACATACAATGCTGTTCTTTCAATTTTATTGAAAAAAAAACTGAAAAAAAATTCTCAGGTCTTTTCCACATGAAAAAAAAGAATAATAAATAAATAAATAATAAATATTTTTAATAAAATTTATTTATTTTTTGTAGAAAATCAGTGTGACTGGAGCAATGATGCTAAAAATTCAGCTTTGAAAGTAAGCTTTTATTGTTCCTAATAAACTGTTTAACTGCACTTGCAAGTGAATATTAAATTATATTGTGGGATACTTAAATATATTCTAAATACACTATAAACATAAACATATATACATTTATTTTGTCCTCACATTATTTCTTGTAACTCTTCCCTCTCAGACACAAACCCGACTGAAAGGCTCATTATGCAGCTTATTATGCAGGCCTTTGTCTTCTCTGGTGTAAATCACAACATAATGCACAATAATTCACGCCCTCTCGCATAAACCCTTTCTACACAAAAAGTGTCTTCGAAAATTTTTATCAATGTATTGTTTTCTGTGAGTGAGTAAACATAATTTAGAAAGAAAAATTATATGCTACAAGATCCAGTTCTCAAAAGTCTCGGGAACCAGTGTTCTGTATGTGTTTTATGGCCTTATTCAAGTGATTTAACATTTTTAGTTTTTCACTAACCATGCATAAACATTGTTTTCTCAAATTTTTCTAAAATTGTTTTCTCAAACAATCATGTACATACATGCTGCTCACATATTATTATAGCCCAGTTTGTGCTGATTACAGTAATATTAGACTTTAGCCATTTAGATGTTTATAAGCAACTGAAAAAAGCACAAATGTAAGGGCATAACAAAACTTCTCCAGGCCCCAAAAATACCCTTATACCTCGGAGCAGGGGCGTCGCACCCGTGGGGGATGTGGGTGTTTTAACACCCACACTTTTCCCGGTGAGAGGGTTCAACACCCGCACGTTTTCTGCAGATTTTCCGCAGTTTTGCACAAGCGCATTACTACAGTCGCCGCTCCGTTTCTCTGACCGCTCTGTGTCTGCGCTCGCTGTGGCTGCCTCCTCTCCCCCTCCCTCCCAAACATGACACCGGCTTTGAGTGTGACCGGCTGATGATTGGCTGTTCTGCCTTAAGTCCCGCCTCTCTTGGGGTGTTATTGGTCAGCTCGTGCTGAGGAGGCGGGAACTTAGGCGGGAAGAGTTTGGGAAGATGTTCTGTTATCATTTTGTTGACATGTCGAGTGTTTTCGGTATTATATTTCGTTTTTTAGACTAATGCTAATTGCTATTATTGGGATATTGTTCGGCAGCTAGCTAAATTCGGTTATGTAACGTTATGTGGCATGCAATGTATAACATAACTGTGATGAAGAAGGCAGGGAATTGCCAAGGAGGGGGGACAAACTGCCATTGTTAAGCAGTGTATTTATGGGTTCATTGCCAGTGCAACTGATTTTGATATTTTGAGCATTGTTTGTTGATTAGCTGAATACGTTTGTGGATACTTACCGGTTGTGTTTCATTGTAACGTTACCTGTTGAGGAGTAAAAAGTGAGAAATTATGACATTTTTTGCGTACCTGTTGAAGAATTATGAAAGAAAAGTGTTTAAATTATTTTAATGTTTAAAAACAGTAAATTGTTTATATATACCACCAGAGAAAAAGCTCTGTGTGGGCATTTTTTTCTCTCCCCTTTTCTGAATTTTTTTTTTTAAATGTAGGATTATTGTTTTCCCAGCCAAACGCTGCAAGCCGGAAATCCGTCACGGTGCCGGAGAACTTTAAGCCCTGCATTTTGTACACCTCTGTCATTGTATTCATCGTTTTTTTATTGTTTATAAACAAACCAAATCCATCCCCCACACTTTTGAAAAGCTTGCTACGCCCCTGCCTCGGAGGGTTAAACAACCATCTACATTTTTATTTGCTCACGAATGCAACCAAAATATATAACATGAACATTTATCTGAAATTTTAACATTGTATAAATAAACAATTGAAAAACAATTCTGTCTGCTACTGTGGGCTGTGGGTTACAGATAACCACATTACAAGCAATAGCAATACAACACAACATTTGCACAAGTTCAATAACAGTGCTTTTCAGGTTTTTCAGCTCAGTTTAAAATAAATGTCATGGTACGGTACAGAAATGTGACAAATGTAAAATAAATGCATAGTCTTCACTGTAAATTAAATATAGATGTTACAAAGGTTATTTAGTCCGGAACAGTTAGCACTTTTGTATTTTTCTTTGACAGTATTAGATTTATTATTAGTTTGCTTTCACTTTAAGAACGAACGAGTTGTTGATCTAAAATTAGTCCTTGTCCCCTTTACATTTCAATCACAGGGCCGCATACCAGTTGCCTTGTCAAACATCTTTATTGTCATATGTATCAGACATAGGAGAGAAACTTGTTGTCTTTGCCAGCTGTATACTCGTTTCTCTGAGGCTTTAACAGTGACCATACCTTATATACCACTGACCAAATTCCTTACAAGGTACAGAAACATGTTGGTTTGTTTAAAATAGAATGTATACTTCATGCTTACATCAGTTGATATATTTATAGATACATACATTGATGGAAAGAACAAACCACCCTAGGCATCAGTGGAACACATTACATGAACACACTCCTGCATGTACACATTCTGGTATGGTCAAAATTAGCTCTTCTCCCTTAACTGTCAAATGATCCTAACATGTTCATGCAGACTTTAACTCATGCAGTAAAACTTCACAAATACATATAAATAATATTAAAATAATAAATTTTTGGTCTACAGATGCCTTTTCTTTCTCAACTGTTTATGTTAAGACATATGACTAACTGACTGTTTTTACTAGGATATTCGCCAAACGCGCATTTTTATGTAATTTTGTCTGTATTTATTCATCCATGCACAAATAAAGCGGAAGAGAGCTGGCTGTCTGTTTGCGTGCGATTCAGATGTGTGCGCTTAAAACTTTCTCATACAGCGGTCAACTGTTCCGCAAACAATCCCGAGATTCTTTTATGCTCACCTTGAGCCTTCGGGCAGTCCTTATCGAGTTCTGATGAATGAGTTTGAACGAGAATGCATCCGTTAGCCTTGTAATGCCTAGACAGTGCCAAATAAGTTGCCTATATTTATATGACTACAATATAACGCTTATCGTTCCTAAAAAGACCATTAACATTACAGATTACATCTGTAGCATTTGGACCAATCAGACACACAACTATTTGTTATATTTAACTAATAATATCTAACGTGCCCTCATCTAACCAAAGGGTCTATGGACCCTTCACCCAAACTGCAACTATGACCTCAAAAAAGGCATTTTACAACTCAAAGGAATGTAGAGTTTTCACTCTAAATTCACTTTAAAACAGACAAATGCACCCTTGTACTATACAGTCCATCCTAATTATATCTCCTTCTAGATATGAACTTGAGAAATGTAGGAACATGTACCCAATTTCCCCATTTCACTTATGTTTTGATACAAACTCTTTTAAATTAACATTTTAGAATTGCATACTATTGTTAACAGAGGTCACAGGTATGCCATGTTCGGTAACTTTCGGCTGCATTTTGAATGGCCTAAATGTTCATTTATATTATATGTTGGTTACCAGTGGAAGAAATTTGTCTTACCAAAATCTTTAATAGTTTCTTTATCAACATGTGAAATGTGAAACATGTGCCTGAGGACAAAAGATTGTAAAACTTCCCTCCAAAAGGTACGATACCTCATTGGCTCAATCGAATCCTTAGGGTGTGACATCATCCCCCTATATAGATCACTGATCACCAGATCAGGGCGGTTCTTTTAGATTTAGGAATTCCAGGAGAAGATGCTGAGTTAAGAGCCTTAAAACCCACCCTAAGCTTGAGCCAGGCAACCGGCCTTGACTTTCATTCATCAAGATCCTCTGATTCAAACTGGTCTCATCTACTCACTTCAGCAGAGACCAAATGGAGCCCCAAAGTGCATCAGGACTGTTTATCAAACAGGCGAGATGTGCAAGTATCACACTTAGTCTTATCACTGTAATTGATACATTAAGTATCATATGCACCTTTTACAAAGGTGTGTTTGAACAAAGAAACTGATGTTTCCTTCAGGCTGTAGACCAGCTGAATATCAAATTGTACAGATTCATGTTTACAGATACATGTTATGTTTATAGATTCATGTCTTTATTTCTCTCCTCTTTACTGCTGAAGCTTTAACCCTTTTTCCTATGCCCACTGTATGTGTGTATATGTTAGACTAGTTTAAGTGTTAATGTAGTTAATAAAGTCTTATTTGTATCACACTTAAGGTTGATCATTGTTTGCTCATAACTGAAGTCCCTAATCATGCAGATTTTAGCTACATGCTCTGAGTAGTATTGTACAGTAAGAAAGTTATTTTCCTTAAATAGGAAAGTAACATTCTCAGAATTGACAGACAGTTGACACTGACAGGTCAAGTAAATACTTACAGTGGATCTAAAACTTTCTTAAAAATTTCTTTTTTCATTTTGTACAGCTTTAGAACGAGTGAGATAATGATGACAGGATTTTCATTTTTGAGTGAACTTTAACAGCTGATTATGCTGAATGTTGAAGGATGCAGATCTAAGAAATTATTTTTTATTATCTATTTATTTTATTTTCACACTTTTACAGAGTCTGCATGAAAGCATCAAGAAGGCTGTTGCCTACTTAGAAGGTCGACTTCCACAACTGACCAATCCTTACGCTGTTGCGATGACGTCGTATGCCATGGCCAATGAGAACAAACTCAATAAAGACATTTTGATGAAACACTCCTCACAAAAAGAAGGTCAGTCAAGTCAATAAGGCATCAAAAAGAGATGCACTTTGTAACAGTGCTCACTCTGACCCAAGTGTAAATAATAGAAGAATTACAGACGTTTTGTGGTGTAATGACAGCTGCTTGAGATAATCTTGTTTCTATTGCTGTGTTGTGTTTAAAACAGCCGGTCGGTCCTGGACTGTCCCTGGACAGCATCATCACTCACTAGAGGCGACGGCTTATGCTGTGCTGGCGCTTGTGAGGGCAAAAGACTTTGATAAAGCAGGAGAAGCAGTGCACTGGCTGAACAGACAACAGTCTCACTATGGAGGATCTGGCACCACACAGGTACACTAACACCTCATCATTTGACTGATAGACAGCAGAACAAGTGCAGGACAGACACTGCAGGACAGGATTTGAATGCTTTTCTGTCTTTTCTAGGCGACCATCATGGTGTTCCAGGCCGTGGCAGAGTATCGCAAGCAGGTGAAGGACCGACACAACTTCAATCTGGAAGTGGAGCTGTCTGTGGAAGGAAGAAGCAAACCTGTCAGATATACGATCAAAAGAGAGAATGCACATCTTACATGGTCACACAAGGTGAGGAATAACTCATCTACTAGATTCAAACTGTTTGCTGCTCGTGTCAGTTGAAAGTTTTTGTGGTATGATATTACAGACCGTTCTCATCCCAAGGCGTCATGTACTGACCCTTTTGACATTTCGTCAACATCCTACGCACATGGCACCCTCTAGCGTCAATATTAGAAGCAGATAAAAATGGGCCAGAAGGCGCCTCCTAGCGGTCTAACCCTAACCCTAACCCTAACCCTAACCTTAACCCATAATCTGTGTCTCATATTGACGCTAGAGGGTGCCATATGCGTAGGATGTTGACGAAATGTCAAGAGGGTTAGTATATGACGCCTTGGGATGAGAATGCGTTAGATATTAAATGAAGAATTATGGGAGTTTTTTCCATCATTCATATTTTTTATGTCAATAGTGTTTGATCAATTAAATCTTCAGGTGTCTCTGTTTCATTTGATTATTCTGATGACTTGAGTATGTCTGCATTCACTCAACAGGTGGACATAAAACAGGAGGTCAATGTAACTGCTAAAGGAACTGGAACAGCCACTCTCTCAGTGAGTGTTCATGAGCTTTTATACAGTCAACTGCAAGATTAAAGTGTGTAACATCTAATCTGAGACGATCGGCTGTTTTCAGGTTCTGACGATGTACTACGCCAGACCTGTTGAGAAGAAATCTGACTGTACTTTCTTTGATCTGACTGTTAAAATGGAGAAAGACATTGAAAGTAAGATTGAATTCCTACCCTTTCTGTGGCACTTTTCATACATCCAGAGCTAAAATAAAACCTCCATAACACCATAACTGCTTTTTTATTTTAATTACCAATTTTTTTTTATTTTTTTTTAAGCAAAACAAGGAGCCATTGCAAGTTACAAGCTCACTATGGATTTCATGTATGTGAACAAAAATCCTAAAAAATCCTACTACAATATAATAATTCTGAGGTCAAACAGCTCCAAAAACCAAATCAAAAGCTCGAGTGTGAAAACAGAAGATGGAGCAAAACTACAAAACCTATTATTAAAATCTGCTCTTGATCTCCATCTTCACAGCTACAAAAGTGATAAAACTGATGCCACCATGACTATTCTGGACATTGGCATACCGACTGGATTTACTGTGGAGAACCGAGATCTGGAAGAGGTATTGTGATTCTGAACTGATGCAGTGATGTTTCTGTATCTAGAAGAGGAGTCTAACACTCATCTGCAGACAGGACATAAAGCATTTTGATCATGTCATGTATTGAAGTTTTTGTTTTCTTACGTTCTTGTCCTCAGTTGTCCAGAGGAAAGGAGAGATACATTCAGAAATTTGAGTTGGACAAAGTGCTCTCAGAGCGAGGATCCCTCATCCTCTACTTAGATAAGGTATCAGCAAACTGTTGTCTGATGATTTTGTAAACATATTCAATCTTGTTTTCTTCTGATCAGGAAACGTGATATTGTTTTATATTTCTATGAAATATTGTTGAGTTCTTCATTCTGATTGGCTGACAAAGTATCCAATATCCAATAACTGCACATCCACACTCACAGAAATATTTCACCCAAAATTTAAGATTTATGTAATTTTATTACATAACAAATTCCCATTTATATTTTTTTCATAATTTTAACACAAATCTAACAAATAAACTTTATACGATTTATTTTCATTAGGATAATAAAACCTATTTATTTTAAATGCATAATCCTCAGGTTTATGTAATTAGTTTATGTAAAGTGTAATTATTCTTAATTAATAATAAAAAGTTTATTTATTTAAAATACATAAAGTTTATTGTATAAATTGCATAATAATTAAGAGAACTAAATCAGGATAATAAAAAAAGTTAAATAACATTTATTTGAATCATGTTTAATGTATGCTTATATACTAAACCAAATTAAACAGTGCATCACATTTATGCAATTGTTTCCCCATCTTATAATAAAAAATAGAATTAGACAAACACAAAAACAACTCTATTAGGTTATTTGTGAACTTACCCACTGTGCAAAGTTACGTCCAGTGGACGTCTTTTTATGTCTTTGCAGACGTTGAAAAGACGTCCACTGAGGAGCCAGAATGAAAGTTTTTATGACGTCTTTTTTTGACGTCTTCTGTACGTCTGATTTAGACGTTCACAGAACCTCCTTACAAGGTTAAAAACTAGTTTAAAAGTGGTCAGCGGAAATATTTCAACATGATTTAAGGTTCATTTAGGCATAATTTATACTGTTTCTGGACCAAATCAACACTCTCAGGATGCATTAGATTTAGACTCATGTTATTTCAATGTAATTTTCAGACACTGTGTTTGTCCTAAAATCAAGAAAATAAAAAAAGAAAATAAAGAAAATAAAATGAATAAAATGATTAAAATGTAAAATAATCTTCATGAAATAATGAAATAACTGATAATTGAGCATGTGGTAAAATCAACTGCAAATCAAAGACATTAAATCTCTGAAGTTTCTCAGCAGAGGAGGATCAATTTACATCATTTACATCAACATCATTTGAAGTCACCATTGTGGTGGACAGTGTTTGGTTTAGTTGGGATCTTGGTCCTCATACTTCTTGTGTTAGCTTGTGTCTGGCTGTTGTAACTGTGTGTTATAAAACAATTTTATTGTGGCAGAGAGCAGTGAGCTCAAGTGTTAACATCTTTCTTTTAATGGTGATTAAACTATAGCACAATAAGTTATTAATGTTTTGTTGCAACTCTGTATTTATTTTCATGGACAGACACTTTGTAGAAATAAAGAATGTATTTATTTTTAAGAAACACATCATGTAGTCACACACAGACATCAAGATTGTGGATATGCATCACATCAATGGTGACAATTAAAACTAAAAAGTCTGGAAAATAAGGATGAGTTTGTGCTATGATGCGGTTTTGTTTGTTTTGATTGTCACCATTGTTGTGATGCATATGCTAAATCTAGATGTCTGTGTGTGAGTACATGATGCTTTTGCTCAAAATATTTCAAACGCATGTATTTTTTCCAACTTCAAAATATGTATTTTGCTCTTGGTGACTGTACTGTGGAGTCAAAAGGTTTAGGAGATATATACAAACAAAACAACACTTATTTCATGACCTCAGATACTTGTAATGTGATGACTTTATCATCACTAACAAAGAGCTGATAACACATGAGCTCTCTTAAATTTTTCTTTCTTTGCTACAACAACAGTGTTTCACAAACACACAGTTATAACAGCCAGAGACAAGCTTACACAAGAAGAATGAGGACCAAGATCCCAACTAAACCAAACACTTTCCACCACAATGGTGACTTCAAATGAATCAAATATCAACATCTAAACCTCTGTTAATTCTCAATAAGAGCTTCTCTAGATGTCTGACAGAAATAAATCAATCTAATGATTCTCATGTTTGTGGAGATGTTTGATCCTCCTCTGCTGAGATCTTCAGAGATTTAATGTCTTTGATTTGCAGTTGATTTTACCACATGCTCAATCATCAGTTATTTCATTATTTCATGAAGATTATTTTACATTTTAATCATTTTATTCATTTTATTTTCTTTATTTTCTTTTTTTTTTTCTTGATTTTAGGACAAACACAGTGTCTGGAAATTACATTGAAATAACATGAGTCTAAATCTAATGCATCCTGAGAGTGTTGATTTGGTCCAGAAACAGTATAAACAGAGGTGTCAAGTCCAGGGGTCAGAAAGTAAAAGTCCTGCCATATTTTTGTTCCACCCATGAACTCAGCAGCTGATTTCACCAGAGGAGGAACCAAGTCATTCCTTTCAAGTCACAAACTAGTCTCAAGTCAAATCCCAAGTCCTCAAAGAGTTAAAGTCAATGAGATAATTAAGAGACTAATTAAATGATGATTGTGCATTAGTGATGAACACCTGCCATTATTGTGTGTTACAGAAAATCAGATGCTGATGTTTTATTGGTTAAACTGATGCCACCATCATGGAGATCAGTGTTTGCTTCAGTTGGGCTCTTGACCTTTGGCTTCTTGTGTTAGGTATTTCCCTGTAGAAGTACATGTGCTGTTATAAAGCAGTGCGATCAGTGCTGTGCAGAAAACCATTACTAGCTGGTTTTACATGACAAAGTAATAGAGTTGTGACGTTCGCGAACGAACCGATTCTTTTGAACGGCTCATAAACATGAACGATGGGAGCCGAGTCGCGGCTGGAGGGGAGCCGTTCTTTCTGTCGTTCTTTTTTCCTATGCGTGTTTCACACAGATGCACACAAATGAGCTCCTCCGCGAGACAGAACAGTTATAGGGGGAGGGGCGCACCCAGCGCAGGCCAACCCTTTATAGCGTGATGATATTAGTTATTAGTTGTGCATGTTCATTGCAGCCCACTTTGTTATTGTTCATTGACTTGAAGGGGCTGATGTCCTATTTGCAAAGTTTACAGTAGTAATAGTATGTAGTATGTAGATATTTCCATTTTATTTATTCTAATTTTATCTACTTTAAATATTTTTTGTTTTCTATCAAAATGTTCTTGTGTGATAACAATGTTCTTGTGTGAAAGTGTTTGTAGTAAAAGCTGTTTTGCACAGAAATTCATTGCAGCCGGCTTTGTTTTTGATGTTTGAGTAGGTATTGTATGAATAACATAAGTCAACGTAGCTTTACACACACACACACACACACACACACACACACACACACACACACACACACACACACACACACACACACACACACACACACACACTTTGTACTAAAGGTAAATCCAAAATAGTGATGTCACTGTCTAAGCAGAGGGATTTGTGCAACCCTATGGAATATAGTCCACACATGACAAATGAGGTAATTATCAATATTTCAGAATAATTCAAACTCAGATATTGGTGTGTGATATCTGAGTTTTAATTATTTGGCTACAAATCTCACCTCATCATTCCTCCCAGTGATTATGTCCAGGATAAACTGAGATGCCCCCAAGCTGGCTTCTTAAAACTGACTAAATATTTAAAAAGAGCCATTCTTTTGAACGGCTCTTTGAAAGGAACGGATGGCGAAGATCCGGATCCCCTCAAAGAGCCATAAATCCCATCACTACAAAGTAATTGTTAGGCATCAGTCTGTTTATTTCCAAAAAATGTTTATTTCATTTAACATATGTTCAGTTTTTTTTTTTTAAATAACCTACCTTGTGGAACTGCCACATGCAAACAAACCGTTGGTATAATAGTTATAATGAAATAATGTATGTAATGAATATATATATATATATATATTTTAATATTGTCCTACTAAGACGCACAGACATCATGAACCAGCATATGAATCTCAACAATGGTGACAATCAACAAAACTCTTCAAGCTGAAGTGCATGCTGGGTAACACCATAGTAAAACTCCCATCAAGGACTGTAGCATGAATAATTTTGTCACCACTGTTGAGGATCATATGATAAGTGCTCATGTCTAAAATCCAGAGCCTGTATAATTTTCCCCCAATATTTAAGAATTGCAATAATATTTGTTTAATAGGACTTTTTTGTAGTTCAGAAATAGCTGTACATCATGTAACAAACCAAAGAGAGACACCCTCATGGTGTTCATTAAATGTTTTAGATAAAAAAGAGCAATTTAATTTAGCAATTCAGCAATGTGTTAATGTTTACTATGTAACACAACCGCAAGTGCTTAAAAGCAAATTACTTTGTATTATTAAAAGGGTCAAGAGCCCAACTAAATCAAACACTGATCTCCATGATGGTCGCATCATTTTAAACAATAAATCATCCGATCCTCTGTAATTTTCAATAACAGCAGGTGTTTATCACTACTGCACAGTCATCATTTAATTAGTCACTTAATTATCTCACTAACTTTAACTCTTTGGGGACTTGGGATTTAACTTGAGACTAGTTTGTGACTTGAAAGGAATGACTTGGTTCCTCCTCTGGTGAAATCAGCTGCTGAGTTCATGGGTGGAACAAAAATATGGCAGGACTTTTACTTTCTGACCCCTGGACTTGACACCTCTGAGTATAAATGATGTCTAAATGAACCTTAAATGATGTTGAAATATTTCCACTGACCACTTTTGAACTAGTTTTTAACCTTGAAAGGAGGTTCTGTGAACGTCTAAATCAGACGTACAGAAGACGTCAAAAAAAGACGTCATAAAAACTTTCATTCTGGCTCCTCAGTGGACGTCTTTTCAACGTCTGCAAAGACATAAAAAGACGTCCACTGGACGTAACTTTGCACAGTGGGTAAGTTCACAAATAACCTAATAGAGTTGTTTTTGTGTTTGTCTAATTCTATTTTTTATTATAAGATGGGGAAACAATTGCATAAATGTGATGCACTGTTTAATTTGGTTTAGTATATAAGCATACATTAAACATGATTCAAATAAATGTTATTTAACTTTTTTAATTATCCTGATTTAGTTCTCTTAATTATTATGCAATTTATACAATAAACTTTATGTATTTTAAATAAACTTTTATTATTAATTAAGAATAATTACACTTTACATAAACTAATTACATAAACCCTGAGGATTATGCATTTAAAATAAATAGGTTTTATTATCCTCATGAAAATAAATCGTATAAAGTTTATTTGGTAGATTTGTGTTAAAATTATGAAAAAAATATAAATGGGAATTTGTTATGTAATAAAATTACATAAATCTTAAATTTTGGGTGAAATATTTCTGTGAGTGCATAAAGTTCCCTGTCACTGCATGTTCACCTTTAAGTACATTTTGGACAACATATAGTCATATTTCACACAATATTACAATCACAAGAGAAAGTACATACATATAGCCTATGGCTGCAACCAGTGGTCGAACTGTTATTGTTTTTTTCTTTTAATTATAAATGAAAATCAGGGGAGATGGTGTGGTCAAGTATTTCTTTGGTGGGGCAGGGGGTCCCAAAGATAACTTTACACAATGGTTACAAAATTTGTCTAATGTTTAAACACATTTTAATTTGAATTTAAATTGAGCTTTATTAAATGAACTATGGTTTATAAGCCGTTTTCTTTTTGGACTGTGAAATGGAGGGGATTTTTGTTGATAATGATATTTAAATGATATTTCGCTGAATGTTTTTTTTGTGCTGGCATCTTGGCTGATTTAGGCTTGTCATTGACAAGTAGGTGGCAGCTAACTCCCTGTTTAATAAATTATTAACTGAATCATTCAAATCAAATTATTCGTTCAAAATGGCTGATTCAATTAAAACCGAAACAAGTGACTATGTTTATGAATGGATCGTTGATTCACTGGCTCACTTGATTCATTCAAAAACAAATTTATTCAGGATTGAAACAGCACGGTGTTGCTCTGCACTACTGTATAAAATTAATAGCACATTTGAGATTGTGACATGATCTGATGATCAGGAAAGTAATTTATTTCCTTACTTGAAATAAAAATGCATTCTAACTACATTCTAATAGGCTTCATCAAGCAGTGAATGCTTTTAGACACTTGTTTGTTTTTGCAAAGTGAGTGACATACTCAATAATGTCATCTCTCACTATCATCTCTCCGTCCTTCACACATACAGAACAATAATGTTATATCAGGGGAGCTTGTGCATTAATTATTATGCATAAATTATAATTACTATAAGTAGAAAATTATAATATTTCTTATTTGTAGGATAAATTTTATGTTATACACAATACATTATTAATCTAAAGGGGATGGGAAGGAGGATTGGTGTTGTCTTTTTTTTTCAACAAGGGGAATGCCAATTTGGTTGTAACAAATTTACATTTTGTTTTCTGTCAGCTATGTGTGACGGATAGAGGAAATAATTCTGCTGTATGGGTAAAAAGGAAAAAAAAGTTACCCCACCACTTATTTTTTTTATTATTATTTTGTTTTTAGCAGAATTGGACTAAGAGTTAAAATTTCATTTATTTCACCACTAAACCTGTAGAGGGCAGTGTGATGCTTTAGTGGGTTATTAGGAGACTGACAGCTCGAGTTAAAACTGCACTTGAGCATGGCAATAACGTGTTCGTCTCCTTATCATTTCAAGTACTCCTCGCTGCAGACTGTAGCGCGGCGACGTCACGTATGTACGTCAAGTATGTATGTGACGTGTGTTTACCGCGCATGCGCAGTAACGTATATGTATTTGCCGTAAATACGATTGTGCGCCGTACTGACTGTCATTAATGCGCATATCCAGTAGGGATGGGCGATACCACACTTTTAGGATTCGATACGATACCGATACTTTTTCTTGCATTTTCATCGATACCGATACCGTTCATTTCTTATTGGCAATTTTTGTCAGTAAAAATATTATTACATTTAAGACAAATCACATGACAAATACGGACCATTTATACAAAATTTATTATGGTCAATACATAAAATAAAAATTAAAATAAATAACATAAATATGAATGAAATAAATTAAATATGAACAAAAACATACACATTTTCACTTTTCTTATTTCTCAAAAAAAAGAAAAAAAAGATCAATCTTGGTAGAAAAAGCTAAAAAAAAAAAAAAAAAAAAACCCCGAATACATCATAACAATGTTATGTTTCGAGCCTCTTTGTAGAAGTAAACATGTAACACTTCACTGAATCAAAAACATGACGTCATAAAGATCATGATAAACTAGGATTTACTTATCCTATAAACCTGCATAACAAAGACAGTTGTTCCCTGAGAAAATGAACTTGGAAAAATGAACTAGAAAACTGTCTGACACCATCACGCTTTTAGTGCACTCAAGATATGTCGTCACACTTTACTGAAGTTTCAGATTGCTGTTCAGAAAAAGTATCATATTCACATTTTTTGCTTTAAGACGATTACGCCTCTGGCTGATTATTTCTCCGGCCTTAGACGGCTTTTTGTGCTTGCTCGTACAGTTTGGGAATTTCACCTGTCATCATGGATTTCCGACAAGGGATCTGGTATCGGGGATCCACCACCTTCATAAAATGCCGGAAACCTTGATCCTCTACCATTGAAATGGGTTGTAAGTCCTTCACAATCATTTTGGCTAGGCCCATTGTGATAGCACGTGCTCTTTGAGACTCACCTGAAAAGGATAAAGTTTTCACGTCACTTTCCAATTAACTGTCATATCTGAAGCTGCAGAAGTTTGTGATATATAATTAATGAAATATGAAATTATGGTTTCCAAATGTAAGAAATCATGTTACAGATTAAAACCAATATCCCAACATCATAGTTTTTAATATTTTCTTTTCAATGGAAAAAATAAAACTGTCATGCAAAGATGAAAAATCCCCCAAATTGTATCTCATATTTTCTTATCTTGTTTTAATACTCTGAGCCAGCAATTTTCAACTTCTGTAAATTCCCCTTTAAGGTGTGGAAATTATTTGAATTTCAGATAATTATTTAAACAAAATATTCAGTAAACATTACTAAAAACCAAGACCTAGGCTAATCAACAACTAGACAGTAACGTTACTGGATATACTTATCCCCTTCACCTGAAGTGTCTGTTAAAATTAGATTGTGATTGTAATATTTATAGACTTTATCACTCCACTGTCAAGTCTGTACCTGGATACACTTGGCTATTTTGCAGACTCTCGTGCAGGGTCTTCTGCCGGACTGCGGGTGGTGCAGGAGACTGGACTTTCACAGCAGCCTCTGCCTGTCTTTTTTCAAGCTCACTGTGGGTCTCGGGGTGCGTCGTCTTTAGATGTTTGAATAAATTGCTTGTGTTGCTGCTGTGGGAAACTTTTTTATCACACACTTGGCACCTTGCCGTGAGTTTATCGACTGGTGAAAAATAACACCACACCACGCTTCGTTTTTTGTCTGCCATATTATATGCTTCTTAGTTCAACTTCTTTCCCTCCGACTCCCGCTTTCGTGCTGGGCTGGTGGCCTTGGCTGGCTCAGCTGTGTGTGTGTGTGTGTGTGTCGTTGTCGGCTGTGACGCTCAACAATGACGCTCGCTCATTCGCTCGTCTCCTGTCACGTGACATGGACCAGCTCAATACGCCGCCACTGGTACAGCCAGGGGTGTCCCGGCACATAGTAATTTAAGGAAGTAATCTAAAACAGCTGAAAGTGATACATATTACAATTAGTGATACAATTATAATTTTTTAGTTTATATCGATATTTTTTTAAGGAAATCGATGCCAAATGAGTAGCGCGAGGATATCGATCTATCGATACTACAGGATCGATACGCCCATCCCTAATATCCAGGTTCATTCACTTCCGGATGTTCGTAAGGTATGGTGGATATGAGATATTACTTTTGTTTTCTTAAGAATTTGTGTTTAAATTGCTTTTAATTGTAAGAATGCTTTGGTCATAATCATAGAGAGTGCCATTGAAAATGTGTGCGATTTCAAACACTTATGACATGTTTTATGATATAGTATTCAAATGCTGGTCTTTCAAAGTCTTATTTCGCCTAAAATGAACCATTAAAGATGTCTTAAAATAGAGCAGAAATACTTTATTAATGTTAGTAAAGCCATTGATGGTTGCATGCATTGCAAAAAAAAAAAAAATCATATTTGTAATCTTTTTCATTAACATTATCAAAGATTAATAGATACTGTAACACATGTATTGTTCATTGTTAGTTCATGTTAATTAATACATTAACTAGTGTTTACCAATGACACCTTATTGTAAAGTGTTACCTCTTAAATTGACCTTCATATGTCTTAATATGACTTTTTGGGGACATTGTCAGTGAGAAGAAATTCAGAGAAGAAGAGACCCACTTCATGTGGCTAGAGTACTGTAATTATCTGTTTTTCTTTCTCTGACAGACTGTATAGCCCTCAACTCTAACATTTTCAAATTGAAAAAAACTTAGAACTTTCAGGCCATGCTTTCTCAAGCCAAGCCAACCTAAATTTTGACTTTTTGAGAAATTTATTAATTTAGTTGATGTTAATGCTGGTTATAAATTAAATCTCTTAGGTAGTTTGCAGACAAAGCAAATAACACTTTTTCTAACACTATGCTATAATATATTTAAAAATACATGTTAAATATTTTCCTTGTATGGCTCTTCTGCCTTTCTTCAAAATGATTTAATATTGTTTGTCTGAACAATACAACCTTTTATCAGTGATGGAGGTGAATATCCATTTTTTTTTTCTTGTGTCATGTCTGTAGTCTTAATCTATATTTGTATATACAATTATATTTTCTGTTTTGTTCTTTGAAATAAATAAAAAAGATCACTGTCATCAGTTTGTTTTTTTGGAGGCACCTCGCATAAAATGGGATGCAGTCACTGAAAATATACTGTATGTAGTCAACTGAACTTAAAACTACTTTATTGGCTTAAATGTTTCACATGCAGAATTGCCAAAGCAAAAAAAAATGTACAGATTTATAGTTAAAAAATAGATAAACAATAACCATAGCAAAAGAAAGATTAAAATAAGAAAGGCAGTGGCTATTTACACTTAGAGCAAATGGCTATAGGTTCTATTTATACTATGTTTAAATAGCAGGATTTTCTGCCAATTATATATTTCTTTTTGCAAAAGGTGGCAATTATTTGCACCTCAGTATTGTAATACATTATAAAACAGTATGCAATAATGACTGAGTATAAATTATAATTTGAATTTTATTTTTAATTTATATTTTTAATTACTACCTTTCTAATCTTTTTGTATTCTATTTTCTTTTCATTTATTATGCAATTTTATGTGTGTGTGTGTGTGTGTGTGTGTGTGTGTGTGTGTATGTGTAAAGATCTCTAACATTAGCTTGCTCTATTCTTTTTTTATTCTGTTTTCTTTTTATTTATTATTTTATTTAAAATCCCATGCTACGTGTACTGTGTTTACCTAACTGAGACTTGTTATAGCACTTATATATCATTGCTCTTTTTGTTGTTTTTGATTGCTTCCACTGTCCTCATCTGTAAGTCGCTTTGGATAAAAGCGTCTGCTAAATGAATAAATGTAATGTAAATGTAATTCAAATTATTAAATGGATGCTGTTAACTGTTTGATTATTTCCTTCATTTTTATTTAAAATAAATGCTTTTCTGGTGTGATTTGAAATTTGAAAAGGTAGGGAAAAAAAGGCAGATTCGGACCGGATCGATTGCATCAAATTGTGAACAACACACGTTTTACCATCTGCTCTATTAGAGCCGACGACTGTACTTTATCCGTTGTAATTTTGACTAGCTCAATAAGAAATATAAGGTGCCATTAAAGTGTAAAATTACAATATACACAGTGAAGTAAAATGCAACAGAATGTTAATATATTGTAAGTAAGATAACTACACAGATATTGCAGAATAAACTTTAATTCCGTATATTTCTACCTCAGATGAAACATGGTTAAACATGGTTGTTTTTCCCGTCTTTTTACACCTTAATGTTCTTTAATACTTTAACATTCTTTTAAGTATCGCATCATTTTAATGCACGCACGACGCGAAAACAACTAACGTCATCACGCAATGCAAATTACAAGCGCATGCGCGGTAAACACATACGTGACGTGACGTACATACGTGATGTACGTACGTGACGTCACCATGCTACAGTTTGCAGCCAGGGGTGTCATTTACAGGTATGGGTAATAACTATTTTAAAGTGATTTGTATTAACCATCCATCATTGTTACTAAGAAGAAATGTTTGGAAATGATGTGGGAATGTGTTAGTAGGATAATAGGACGAGATTTAGGTTCGAGAAAATGTTAAATGTTATATGCTAACTCTTGGTTAGCAAAATTAGCAAAGATTAACTAAAGGTACATAAAGAGAATGTCTTGATTCAGGTATGTGGAAATCTGTAAGACATTGGATTGTTTCCTAAACACATTTGTCTATCAATCATTTTGATTGTATGCATTTCCATCTACGGTGTATGTTAATTAAATCTAGTATGTACTTTTGCAGCTATTCTATTAGTTAATGCATGTGAAGGCATAATACTGATTACGAGGGATATTTCATGTGAATAACAAAATGGGATTGTTTAATGTGTTAACACTAGTTTTATGGTTCAAAACTGTAATAATTTGGATATTAATGCATTTAAGATTATTAAAGGTGTTACAGTGAAATTTAGTTAATTTGCATATATGTATTTATTCATAAAGATATGGGAAAGTGACACTGTTTCAACCAGAGTGATTGGTATCATTGTTGCATTTATACAAGTCAGTATCATTTATGGTGAAGAAATGTTTTTTCTTTGATTAAATGCTGTATTCAATATCTCAAAGTATTACCAATACTACATTATACAGAGGTATTTTCAGCTTTATTGGGTTATTTTGTTCATGCAGTTATGCCAATTTTAATATGTGAGAACTAATTGCACTGCCTTGAATTTATTCATATGAGTATTGTTAAAGTGACAGTTGAATGCTATTTTAATGAGAATTTTGGTTTGCTTGTAGACAAATTATGATATGTCTATATATAAACTGTGATCATCTTTGTCATATTAAAACTGCACTTGAGCATGGCAATAACGTGTTCGTCTCCTTATCATTCACAGCTTAGTGCGTGATTTGGTTTGTGCCGGCACAGATTCCCCTAGGTCTGGAGCCGGTAACAATTGGGGGCTCGTCCGGGATCCCGTATCGTCTAGTGTGGACAGCTGTCACTGTAGAGGTTGGTGGTCAAGCTTCAAGGGAGGCTGCTGCACCCAGCATCATCCAGAGAGCAACCGTCAACGGTGAAACGTCAGGATGGCTCCTGTAACCCCAAGACGGATGTTGATTTTCCAGATTCACAGAAAGCTTCTAGTGTTGAGTACCAGTCAACTACAGTCGGTGGCCAAGGCGATTGAAGATGGCAGTGAGAGTACAGAAGGCTTCAGTGAACCAGAGCTCTACGACTTTATCATCGACTACACTAGGAGTGAAAGGCTGAAAACAATGGAAGATGAAGGTATGGCTCAACTTCTCTCCCTCCAGGATCTGTTACATGAACTGACATCAGCCGACTCCGGGTCTGGTGAGACGTATGTTTCTACTGTTCACATGGACAGTACACTTATTTGTACACACAAACACCTCCCTGCTTCAGCAAAAGACGCAACTACATATTCATCGGACAGGGGCACACACACACAACTATCGTCCACAGACTTTCTTGCACCTCAGTCACCCGGTGAACTGCACAGTTCCACGTCACACACAGACAGAGACATTTACACACCCACTGCTGCGGGGATACCAGGTCACCTGAGTGTCACTGGTACTTGTGACACCCACCAGGGTCGGACAAGCCTATCTTCAACTGTTGCTAATCAGGTAGTGAGACTGTCTGATGTCACGGCTTTGTTTCCACGTCGGGAATGTAAATTTCATGGGGGTCAAATATCTGATACCGGGTCAGACATTTCTTTCAGTGGTCTCTGTAAGCAGATTGATACTGCTCTACAAGAAGGGTTTAGTGGGGTTGAGATCATTAGAGGAGTGTTCAAGATAACTAAACCAGGTACATTCCGAGAAATGCTCACTAACCACGATGGTTTAACAGTTAATGGGTTAAAGAGACTTCTCCGAGCTCATGTGAGAGACAAAGGTGTAGCTGAGCGAAGAAGGAAGGTTAAAGCACCTGGGTGCTGTAGCCAAGTCTAGGTCAGTGACTGTGAGTGTAGCCCAATCTGACATTAATACCCTGACCGATACTACAAAACAGTCCCGAATTGATGCTGAGTTGGAAGCTAATCGTCAAGCTATTAGAGAGCTGGCTGCTCAAGTATCCTCACTGACCTGTCAAATGACACTGGTGAACCAGACTGTTGACCGGGCTCCGACTGGCAACTTTAGTACACCTGTTAAACACCCACAATCCCTGACAGTTGAGAAAAAGGGTAGATGCTCCAACTGCATAATGAAAGAGACAATGAACTGTCCCCATTGCTTTGTTTGTGGTCAGGCAGGCCATCGAGCCATCGGATGCTTGCAGCGACGAACGTCGGAAAACTGGAAGAGGTCGCTGGAGAAGTGCAGCCAGCGACCGTGAACCGTGTTAAGCCCACAGATACATTTAAAATGTTAGCCACATCATCTCAATTGAACCCAAAGAAACGTATGGCCCAGCTCATTGGAAAACACTTTACTGTTTCCTGTAACATCAATGGTATGCCAATAGAAATGCTTTTAGATTCAGGAGCCCAGGTGACTATGGTCAGCAAAACCTGGATAGATAGTGTATCACCTCATGTCAAAATTCAGTCACTTCAGTCACTCCTTAACAGTCAGTCCCTTGAAATCTCTGCAGCCAATGGTACTGAAATACCTCTCGAGGGATGGGCAGAGGTTGATCTACAGATTTCTAGCAAGCACCATGGGTCTGTGACAATGAGAGTTCCCCTTTTTGTCAGTCAAAGCTGTCACTGTCCCTTGCTAGGTAGCAACGTCTTAGCAGAAATCATCAAAGAACATGGTGACACTGTGGATGTGATCGCTATCCTAACGGATTCTTTAAGTATTCCAGAGAACACAGTGGAGGCTTTGGTTTCTCTCCTTCAGATAACAGCCATGGATGAGCCAATTCCTGGTGTGGTATGGATCAGGAAGAGAGGGGTTACCATCCCCGCAGGAAATGTCTATGAGGTCCGGTGTCGAGTAAAAGGGGTACCAGGGAAGTGCACCATGTTATTTCAGCCTCTCACTAAGAATACCTGTCCAGTTGGTCTAGACCTGTTTTCCTGTTTCCTGGTAGACGTTCCCTGGGGGTCATCAAATTGCATTAAGATTCCCATTCAGAACTCAACCGGACACAACATTTACTTGACTCAAAGAACAGTGCTGGGTACTCTTGAAGAGATCACTGATGTGAAGCCTGTCCTGAACCCCAAGCACATGCCATGTGAGTCTGTCCAGACCTTTGCAGCCCAGTTAAGCAAAGACTTGCTGATCTATCCGAATAAAGAGCTAGATAGACAAGGGTTGTCCGAGGCCAATGATAAGTAGCACCCTCCAGTTGATGTATCACATCTATCAGAGGAGGAACAGAGAATTGTCAGGGAAATGCTATATGAACAGTCTACTGCTTTTGCCAAAGATGATGCAGATATTGGGTGTATCCCTGGACTACAACTGAGAATCAACCTCAGGGATGACACCCCAGTACAAAAGTCATATAATGCTATTCCAAAACCCCTGTATTGGGAGGTCAAAAATTATGTACAGAACTTACTTGACCGTGGCTGGATTCAAACATTGACGTCAGTTTATTCCTCTCCAGTTGTATGTGTGAGGAAGAAGGACATGAGTTTACGCCTCTGTGTCGACTTCCGGGGGTTGAACAGCAAAACAATCCCAGACCGTCACCCACTGCCACATATTCAAGACCTTTTGGATAGCAACTCCTGGTTCTCCATTCTCGAACAAGGTAGTGCTTACCATCAGGGTTTGGTTGAAGAAGGTTGCCGACATATAACAGCTTTCAACACACCTTGAGGGTTCTATGAGTGGGTACATCTCCCTTTTGGCCTTACTAATGCACCAGCAGCATTTCAACGCTGCATGGAGGGCGATGGGATGAATGAGGGATGAGGGATGAATGCTGCTCCCCTTATTTGGACGACGTGCTCTGTTTTTCTAAGACCTTCCATGACCATGTCAAGGACCTGAGAAGAGTGTTGTCTCGCCTTAGGGAGTGCGGTGTGAAACACCAAGTGTGATCTCTTTAAACAGCAAGTGCGGTATTTGGGACGGTTGGTTACCAGTGAATGTGTCCAAGTGGATCCTAAGGATCTGGAAGCAGTGCTGAAGATAAAGGAGAGGAAACCAAAGAACATCGGGGAGGTTCGATCTTTACTGGGCTTCTTGTGGTACTATCACTCCTTTATCCAGGATTTCTCCCGGATAGCACAAACTTTGTTCAAGCTCCAAGAACATCCCGATGAGTCTCGCCTAGATCCCGCTCATGTAAAATCTACCAAAAAAGGAAAGCGCTGTGACCACCTTCCATCTAAGACACCTATCTGTTGGTCTTAAGAGCATAGTGCGATAGTGTCTCACCTGGTAGACATGTTGACCAGTCCTCCCATCCTGGCTTACCCCGACTTTGACTTACCCTTTTTCCTGCACACTGATGCCTCTAATGAAGGCTTGGGGGCTGTGTTGTGCCAGGAACAGTGTGGTAAACTACGGGTTATTGCTTACGGTTCAAGGACAGTCACGCCTGCTGAAAATAATTACCACCTACATTCTAGCAAGCAGGAGTTCCTTGCTTTGAAGTGGGCCGTGTGTGATAAGTTTCGGGATTATCTGTACTATGCCCATACTTTCACCGTATATACAGATAATAACCCCCTTACTTCCGTCCTGAGTACCGACAAGCTGAGTGCTGTAGGGCATCGCTGGGTGGGTGAATTGGCCGACTTTTATTTCACCATCAAGTACAGGCCAGGCAAGACTAATATGGACGCAGACACTCTGTCCTGATTTCCATTGAGACTCACTGACCATCTGAGAGAGTACACTGAGATAGTGCCGCCTGAGGTGGTGTCTACCATCTGGCAGGGAAATCAGGCTGAGAGGGAAGAGGATGTACCGCGGACTGCGGCTTTCCAGATTCATGTAGAGGCTAATAATATTCCTGCTGCAAACATGCCTGTTTTTACTACTGAGGATATCAAAGATGCTCAGAACAGGGATGAGGCCATCTGTGAAGTGGTCAAATTGAAAAAGAGTGGATGGAACCCAAAGGACAAGGAAACAAAGGACAAAGCTCAGTGCCAGTGGGAACCCGACAGCTAATACATGAGTGGAACAGATAAAAGTTTAAAAATGGAATCTTGTACAGAGAGTCTGGGCCCAATCAACAACTGGTTCTTCTAAAAGCACTGACGCCCATGGTGATGAAACATCTCCACGATGACATGGGACCATTGGAGCTGATAAAGTCATCCATCTTGCCAGACAATGGTTCTACTGGCCTTAAATGCAACATGACATCGAGGACTATGTTATTCGCCAGTGCCCTTGCATTAAGCAAAAGCGACCTGCTGTACATGATAAAGCACCAATGGGGTCCATTGTTACTACCGCCCCTTTTGAGTTGCTCTCTGTCGATTACTTACACCTCAAACTTAGTAAGGGGAGATACGAGTACATACTTGTGCTCGTAGACCACTTTACTCGTTTCTCACAAGCTTATCCAACCCGGAATAAGTCTGGTAAGACGGCGGCTGAGAAGATCTTCTCTGATTTCATTTCACGCTTTGGATACCCCAAAAAGCGCCTTCATGATCAAGGCCGGGAGTTTGAGAACACTTTGTTCCAGAGATTACAGCAGATGGCAGGGATATCTCACTCTCGTACCACTCCATACCACCCACAGGGAAACCCTGTCGAACGTCTGAACAGGACACTTCTTCAGATGTTAAGGACACTTCAAGAGGAGAAAAGGGCAGGGTGGAAAGATCACCTCCCTAATCTTGTTCATGCCTACAATTGCACTAGACACGAGGCAACGGAGTACTCGCCGTTTTTCCTCCTTTTTGGGAGACATCCTCGGTTGCCTGTTGACCTAATTTTCAACCTTAATTCGAATCAGCAGGTATGGACACAGCAACAGTATGCGCAGATGTGGGCTTCACGGATGCAGGAAGCATATCGTATAGCCGCTGAGAACAGTAAGAGATCCTCTGAGAAAGGGAAAAGGTACTATGACCAACATGTCAAAGGAGCTGTGTTACAACCAGGTGATCGTGTGCTAGTCAAGAACTTGTCCGAAAGAGGGGGTCCAGGCAAACTCCAGCCGTACTGGGAACAACAGATCCATCGAGTCATTGAGAGGATAAAGGATAGTCCAGTATATCGAATTCAAGCCGAAACGGGTGACCGAAATTTTCGGGTGTTTCACCACAACCTCCTCCTCCCGGTCAGTGACCTACCAATCAGTTCTGAGGAAAGTGTTGGAGGTGTTGGAAAGAAGTCACCTAGAAAAAAATGCCACGTGCAACGTCAAGAGACAGCTGAATCAGATTTTAGTACTTCTGATGATGAGCAAGACTGTTCCTACCATCTTAGACCTTTGTCTGTGTATGAGAGAAAGACTGTCAGACACCACCTACCGGAACCAGAGTCTCATTGTGGATTGAGAGCGGTAGCTCCTGAGTATCAGCCGCGAAGTCAAACTCCGGAATATGAGGATGTCAGACGAACGGAACCGGTGGACTCTCTGGCAACATCAGAGACAATACCGTTAACTCCACATGCTAGACCATCACCGGTTGTGGAAATACAGGATTTGCACAAGGATGACATTGTGGAGGATGGAATCTTCGATCAGCCTGAAACAGAAGCCACAATTGGCCTACCACCAACAAGGGATATAGAACAACAAGTGAGGAGATCCACAAGACAAGTCAAGCCCAGAAATCTTCTTATGTATGACCAGCCAGGAATACCTTCTTACCAGCCTTGGAGATTAGGAGCAAACCCTATGTGTGGTGCCATTTATCCAATGCCATCTTACCAGTGACTCCTTAAGTGAGTTATTACTCTCAACCAGTGGCCTGGGTTTATTGAAGAACTCTTGTGCATGAGAATGAGCAAGACCTTGACATCGTAAACTGACTTGATATTTTGACTAATGACTGTTTTGTCGATAACCTTGAATAGTAAGCTACTGACCTTATAAACAGTAGGGAAAACAGACAGATTTCTATGCTTCTTGCTCTACCATCAGATAGTTAATGTTGTTCTGGATGTCAGGAGACATCTCTTTAAAGTAGGGGAGAGTGTGACGGGTAGAGGAAATAATTCTGCTGTATGGGTAAAAAGAAAAAAAAAGTTACCCCACCACTTATTTTTTTTTATTATTATTTAGTTTTTAGCAGAATTGGACTAAGAGTTAAAATGTCATATATTTCACCACTAAACCTGTAGAGGGCAGTGTGGTGCTTTAGTGGGTTATTAGGAGACCGACAGCTCGAGTTCCGGGTCATATTAAAACTGCACTTGAGCATGGCAATAGGGATGCTCCGGTACTAGTACCGGTACCAAACGGTACCCAGGCTAATTAAATTTGGAAGTGATCATCCTTATCCCCTTGAAGTGGGGACTTTGGAGTGAGTAGGGCATGTGCGTGCCATTAAGTAGTCGTTAGGAATGCACTTTGCAGAAGGAGCAATATAATTTCCTCATATCTTCAGCTGGGATGTTCCTGTGACAGCAGATTCACTGATTTACATCGACATAAAAACAATATACATTTAATGTTTTAAAAGGTTTTATATATATTCGTTTTTATACATTATATACAGGGTGGGAATTATACCGCGGCCACGCGGCCATGGCCGCCGTTGCCCTACACTTTGGCCTTCATGCCCCGTGAAAAAAAAAAATCATCGTACGGCCACAATGGCCTGTGTGCCCTGGCCCTGTCCAACATCCATGTATAAAGCGCCAGTGCGGCATAGTGGGCTTGCTTTGAATTACAGCGAGCCACCCAAGTAGTCTCTGAACTTCAATTAGTTCGTGGATTCGTGCAGGTGCAGTGAGTGTCATAATCACATCGATGATCTCGCGCCTTAAAACAGCAGTGCAAGAAGAAGCATGTAACGTCAGCACCAACAGAAGAACGACAGACACTCAGGTAAGCATTAGCAAACAAGCTAAGCCGGTTTGATATTATACGTAACTGATTAATGTGGTAACGTTAGTATTTGACTAAACGTAACACTTAGTATTACCGGTATTTGCCATTTTTGCAAGCTAGCAAGCTACTTAGGACAACAAACATCTCAGGGGGAAAAAGGTCGGCGGCTGCAGCACCATTTAGCATTTAGTTTACTACCTGAGGCTGTGAATGTAACATTAGCTAACAGTTAGTATTTTTCCTGCTGCCGTATTGATATTATAGCCTACATGACGGACGTATGTGGTGTTACGTTGAACTGAACAGCTACGTTGAGTTGACTATTTAGAACTATTTGTAATCAACGTCTCGCTGACGTTAGTGCTACATTAAACTTATGCTAGCTGCAGCTAGACACTTTTAAATGATGGGTCGCTAATACTGTTGCACGTCTTTTCCAGAAATGCCAAGCTTAAAGAGAATTTGCGACAAAAATGCCAAACTATTACGGGAGTCTGCTGCTAAGTGCATGCGTCTGGATAGATTTATGATACGGTGAGTATCAAGTTCAATCCCAACAGTGACAAGTGTCTTACTAAGAAGAGCACATTCTTAATGTTCTGATCTGCTGCTGATGTTATGGATAGCAATAACGTTATGCCACAGTGTTTTAGTTGTGCTATTTGCTAGTAGTTTTTTAATAGTTCAAAGTTACTATAAGATTTAATGTTATACCTTGACAAAATTAAAAAGATATAAGACTCACGTTTCGGTATTTGACCACTATTGTATTCTGAGAAATTTATATTGACAGTTATGTCTTAATTTGTGTCAGGAGTTATGAAATGCCAAAATGAGTCGATACCTTTAATATGAATTATGAGCGTCAGACGCTCCATGTGCTGTCGTCATGACAGCGATTCACAAAACAACGTCCCTCACGGCTTTTAGCTCAAAATTGTGCAGATTTGGAGAAATATTGATATATTCTCAGTTAACATCAGATTTCTATTGACAGGAATAATATTTTATTGAATTTATAGCCAGATGCGTCGATGTAATCATTATGACCACTTTATACTGATGTGCTGTGTTTTCAATTCATACCAGCAGCCCGAGGGCGCTCTACTGAACATTCCCTGTATCCACAGCCCAGGTGGAATGGCAGTTTTCAACGATTAAAAGAATGCAAGGAGACTGGCGCTTGAGACTGAATTTGTCCACAATTGAGGATCTTCTTTTCATAAAGTCTCAAGGCTGTGATCCCTTGGAGTATAATGGTGAAAAAGCTGTGGAAAGGTGGTGGAGAGCTTGCCTGAGGAGACCAGGCGTTTGTCCATATGGGTCAAGACTGAACTCCAAACCTGACCCTGAGTCAGATTCTCTTTCAAGTGATGAGTCTGAAATAATCCACTGCATTCCCTCACTCTCTCCCTCACACACTGTCTCTCTCTCTCTTTATCTCTCTTTCTCTCTCTCTCTCTATCTCTCTCATTCTCACATGATGTAATGGACTGAATGAACTTTCTGAATGCTTTTATTGGCATTTATGTTGTTTTTATTGTTGTGAGGGTGTATACCTTCTGGATGAATTGGTTCTATCTCTCTCTATCTCATTAAAAAATGTTGTTTTTAATTAAAAAAGCCCTAATCCATGTCTTATTCCAAATTAGGATGTTATGGTATCAATCTGAATGGGAAAACCATCGAATTGTACTCAATGGCCTTTGTGCCCTGTCATATGGCCTTGGTGCCCCTAAAAAAAAAGAAAAGTTGGAGGCCAAATGGCCTTGCCCCTAAAATTACATAATTCCCACCCTGATTATATACACTGTAAAACCCGACAAATAACTGACTGACTGACTTTATTTCTGTCAGACGTCTACAGAAGATCTGATTGAGAATGAACTAAGGTTTAGATGTTGATTTATTGTTTATTTGAAGTAACCATGTTAGAGATCAGTGTTTGCTTTAGTCGTGCCCTTGACCCTTGACTTCTGTCTTTGTGTTTTCTCTGGCTGTTATAACCGTGTGTTTCTAAAACATGTTTGTTATAACTCAAAAAAACCAAAGAAAATATCAACAGATATTGGTTGTTATGCGGGTTTCTGGTGATGACAAATGTCAGTTATGGAGCTGTTTAGAGTCCTAAAACGGACAAAGTATGTGATGCTTGACTAGTTTACTTATTTATAATGGAATACATTCAAAGCATTGTAATCAGATTACATAAAATTACTGAACACTTTATGCACATTCATCTTCTTTCTATGGCAGCAATTGGTCACACACAGACTTCAACAGTGTTGGGGAGTAACTAGTTACATGTAACGGCGTTACGTAATTTAATTACAAAATAAATGTAACAGTAATCAGTTACAGTTACTAAGAAAAAATTAGTAATTAAATTACAGTTACTTATGAAAATTGTAACGATTACAAAGAGGATTACATTTGAATATTTACACACATCCACATACAGCTTATTTCTTTCCCAAATTGCACTAAGACATATGGCCCATAATCTCCGAGACGCGGAAAACACATTAGTAGAATCCAGTCATAAAAATGGAATTCAGCCTATAACGCGGACGCAATATGCCACAGTTTGGACGAATAAATCAAAAGTAGGTCAGTGCACTTGAATCAAAACCCGATATGGACTGATGACTGTGAATATTAAGCCGCAAAAAGACTGAATATGAATCCTGAACGTTCTGCGTGTCTGTGGAAATCAGGCGCTGACTGGACACGGGAGAACCAGGACTATTCCCGGTGGCCTGGCAGACGATTTGGCCTTCTACTTTAATATTGTTATTAGGCCGAATATACTAAAGCGATTATTTCCGAATGCGACATTCGATAATTAAATCTCTAATAAATCATGAATCGGTTAGTCGTGACTTGCAATGGTTGGGCTCGCGCGCTCTCCGCGCCTCCGCCGAACGGTTTGGATCAGACTCCGAGTAATCAATGCGAGAGAGAGAGACCGGTGTGAACTGTGTAAGCGCACAGCTGGAGCAGAGAAGCGACTCTTCTGTTCAGGGTTTCAGGTGCAGGTCAGTTTCATCTGTAAAGATGCTGTTGTAGTTTTGTCTTTGTTAGTCAAGCAGCAGCAGCACATTGCTCGCAAACACTCAAAATACTGTATAAACGACGTCATTGTTATCTTTTGCAATGTTACAGTGTTACAGTAACAGTAGTAAGTTAGCAGACAAATCATCATATTTTATCATAGGTTTAGGGAGAGCTAGTGGATACAAAAACACAACCCTTAGGAAAATTAATGTAGCCTATGGTATGGCACTAACCGTGGTTTAACTATGGAATTTGTAGTAAAAATAAATACAAGTGGTAATTCATGTGCCAAAAAAACAAAATTGCACTTACAAAACATGGTAAAAGTCAAATAAAAATCTTCAGTATTAAAGTCATGAGAGAGATGGGTGGATAATGGAAGTGAAGGTGCAGTTCAGGAGAGAACTCTTAATTACGTTGCATGTCCCCAACCTAAGGAGTTAAATCTTTTTCATGTCAGGTCCAAAAAAAAAATAGTGTTGTCCATGTTTCAGAATGGGTTGTGGGTGTATGAGTGGGAGATTTCCCAGCCTATTTTTTTTCCCAGTCCGCCCCTCATGGAAATTAATCTCTAGAACAGTCACTTCATGAGCATTTTTTACTTATTTTGAGAAACTATCATCATATCATATACAAAGAGACAGCAGTGTTTCAGAAAGACACCAATGTTTCAGGAGTTTAGTACACAAAATAGGACACATGCTTATTAGATAACCGTATTTGAGTTGATGTATATGCTTTTATTTTTTTATTAACTATTTTTCCCCAAACCATTGTTAAATGCAGTTAGATGCCTGTAGTTATGCAAAGATTTGGTTTCAAAAACAGTATCTATAAACTATTTCTTTTGATTTTAAATCTGCTTTGAACTTCAGATCAATCTCTAAGTAAAGTCTGATTGTGTGGTGGATGTGTTCAAATTTGATCATCTTAATTCAGGTGATGAAGAATGATGAAAGTCTGACAGTATTGAGCACTACTGTAAGGTTAAACCTGCATGGTGTAAATGGTTGATGATTAACAGTTGCAAATTAACATTCATTAGAAATTTATAAAAGTAATCAAAATGTACTCAAAAGTAATTAGTTACATTACTTTATTAAAGTAATTAAAAAAGTTACACTACTATTACATTTTAAATAGGGTAACTTGTAATCTGTAACCTATTACATTTCCAAAGTAACCTTCCCAACACTGGACTTCAATAATCAGAATATGAACCTCAACAATGGTGACACACACACGCGCGCACACACACACACACAAAAAGCAATGCATGCTGGGTATTATTATAGTACAAAACTAATCTATGGCTCCTAGCATGCTCTGCTGCATTTTATTTTTATTATGGTAACCATTGTTGAGGTTCATATGCTGATTATTGATGTCTGTGTGTGACTGCTATACACTAGAGTTGTGACGTTCGCGAACGAACCGATTCTTTTGAACGGCTCATAAACATGAACGATGGGAGCCGAGTCGCGGCTCGAGAGGAGCCGTTCTTTCTGTCGTTCTTTTTTTTCTATGCGTGTTTCACAAAGATGCACACAAATGAGCTCCTCCGCGAGACAGAACAGTTGTAGGGGGAGGGGCGCACCCAGCGCAGGCCAACCCTTTATAGCGTGATGATATTAGTAATTAGTTGTGCACGCATCCTTCACGTGAGTAGGACTCCAGTGGAAAAAAAAAATCCTGCGTGCCTCTGTCATTGTCAGCTGTCACAGACATTCATTGCAGCCCACTTTGTTATTGTTCATTGACTTGAAGGGGCTGATGTCCTACTTGCAAAGTTTACAGTAGTATGTAGACATTTCCATTTTATTTATTAGAATTTTATCTACTTTAAATATTTTTTGTTTTCTATCAAAATGTTCTTGTGTGATAACAATGTTCTTGTGTGGAAGTGTTTGTAGTAAAAGCTGTTTTGCACAGAAATTCATTGCAGCTGGCTTTGTTTTTGATGTTTATTTTTATGAGTAGGTATTGTATGAATAACATAAGTCAACGTAGCTTTACACACACACACTTTGTACTAAAGGTAAATCCAAAATAGTGATGTCACTGTCTAAGCAGAGGGATTTGTGCAACCCTATGGAATATAGTCCACACATGACAAATGAGGTAATAATCAATATTTCAGAATAATTCAAACTCAGATATTGGTGTGTGATATCTGAGTTTTAATTATTTGACTACAAATCTCACCTCATCATTCTTCCCAGTGATTATTTCCAGGATAAACTGAGATGCCCCCAAGCTGGCTTCTTAAAACTGACTAAATATTTAAAAGAGCCAAAAGAGCCATTCTTTTGAACGGCTCTTTGAAAGGAACGGATCTCGAAGATCCTGATCCCCTCAAAGAGCCATAAATCCCATCACTACTTGACACCATAAAAGGCCAAAATGTTTAAAAAGTATTTTATATTAAATGATTATTGCATAATCACTGCTTCTTAGAATCACTTTTACTATATTACCCAACTAATCAAACACACATTTCATCAGAGGTTACATTCCGATCAGTTCAATAATGGATGATTTTCATCAATGGGATAAGTAAATAATGTTAATGGCATTTCTTCTGGGGTTTTGAGATAACAAGCATGTTTCAAAAACAAGTGGTTATAACAGCCAGAGAAAACACAAAGACAGAAGTCAAGGGTCAAGAGCCCAACTAAAGCAAACACTGATCTCTAACATGGTTACTTCAAATGAAACAATAAATCAACATCTAAACCTTAGATCATTCTCAATAAGATCTTCTGTAGACGTCTGACAGAAATAAAGTCAGTCTGGTTATTAATAAGTGGAGCTGGTGATGCTGTTTGTGGGGTTGTTTAATCAGATCTTGAGAGATTTCATGTATTTTATTTCAGTTGATTTCATCTAAGGCTGTGTCTGAAGTCAGTTGTAGTAGTTCTTGTGTTTCTCTTTTCTTCAGTGATTCTGTTTGTTAACAGCAGCTGTTCATCACTAAAGCTCAATTATCACTCAATTAATCACTTAATTACTTAATCGCAAAGTTTTAAAACTTACATGGTTTAAATCAAGGCAATCTGTTTACTCAAACGGTTTGAGTTAAGTTTACTTGTCGGATTTTACAGTGTAGCATATTTTTAAAACGTATTTAAATATAAAATGTATGTTTGCAACTGTTATGCTAACAACAATAAAAAAATAAAATAATAGAAAAACATATATAACAGTAAAACAGCGACATCTGCTGACGGACACATGCTGCGCTGTCACAGGAACATCCCAGCTGAAGATAATGAGGAAATTATGTCGCTCCTTTTGCAAAGTGCATTCCTAATGACTACTTAATGGCACGCACATGCCCCACTCACTCCAAAGTCCCCACTCCAAGGGAATAGGGATGATCACTTCCATTTGGAAGTTGCCCAGGAACCGTTCGGTACCGATACTAGTACCGGCACACCCCTACATGGCAATTACGTGTTCGTCTCCTTATCATTCACAGGTATGGGTAATAACTCTTTTAAAGTGATTTGTATTAACCATCCATCATTGTTACTAAGAAGAAATGTTTGGAAATGATGTGGGAATGTGTTAGTAGGATAATAGGACGAGATTTAGGTTCGAGAAAATGTTAAATGTTATATGCTAACTCTTGGTTAGCAAAATTAGCAAAGATTAACTAAAGGTACATAAAGAGAATGTCTTGATTCAGGTATGTGGAAATCTGTAAGACATTGGATTGTTTCCTAAACACATTTGTCTATCAATCATTTTGATTGTATGCATTTCCATCTACGGTGTATGTTAATTAAATCTAGTATGTACTTTTGCAGCTATTCCATTAGTTAATGCATGTGAAGGCATAAGACTGATTACGAGGGATATTTCATGTGAATAACAAAATGGGATGGGGATTGTTTAATGTGTTAACACTAGTTTTATGGTTCAAAACTGAAATAATTTGTATATTAATGCATTTAAGATTATTAAAGGTGTTACAGTGAAATTGAGTTAATTGCATATAGTATTGGTAATACTTTGAGATATTGAATAACAGCATTTAATCAAAGAAAAACATTTCTTCACCATAAATGATACTGACTTGTATAAATGCAACAATGATACCAATCACTCTGGTTGAAACAGTGTCACTTTCCCGTATCTTTATGTATAATGATATGTCCATATTTCAACTGTGATCATCTTTGTCATATTAAAACTGCACTTGAGCATGGCAATAACGTGTTCGTCTCCTTATCATTCACAGCTTAGTGTGTGATTTGGTTTGTGCCGGCACAGATTCCCCTAGGTCTGGAGCCGGAAAAACATGCAACACAAAAAATGGTCTTTTCAGTGTAAATGCAACTATAGTTTTATTTTTTTTATTAGATAATTATTATTATTTTTAATATTAGTAGTAGTGGCTTGTGCATTTGTTAACATGGATAGTTTTCAGAGTAAAATATGACATGTAATCATAATTTTGCATTGGTTTCTGTATTATTAGGTTTCTCATAAAGAGTTGAAAAGAATTTCCTTCAGAATTCACCAGCTGTATAATGTGGGTCTGCTACAGCCTGCTGCAGTCACAATATATGAATATTACTCACCAGGTGAGCTGCACACACACTCGCCCATCTTCTTACATAAACTTTTAAAATCATTTAAAGTGATTTACAAATGAAAATAATACACTGACGTAAGGGGAGGGCAAGGAATAAATCAATACACGTTGCTTTGGTAAAGCAGATTTCTACAACACAAGAGCAGATTGTTTTTAAAGTGCAGAACGTTGGTTGGTCAAATGCTCTGGTTTAAGGCTGAAGGTGTGTGTGACATGCTGCTGTGTTTGGGATTTTCTGGAAAGGTTTCACAGAGCTAGAAGGCTGTTGTAGTCACCTTTAATTAAATGCATGTGTGTTTCAGATGCACGCTGTACAAAGTTCTACCACCCTGAAAGAACAGATGCTGTGATATACAGACTGTGTAAAGGAGACCTGTGCTACTGTGCAGAAGGTATTACAATTATAATTCTTTTTATTTATTCACCAGATATTTTTATATAAAGACATTCACAACTTGTCATAAGAGCCATATATTCTTCATTTAAATAGTTTAAATGTTCTGCTTCATTTTATTTATTTATTATTATATATATATATATATATATATATTATTATTATTTTACTTTTTTTGAATGGAGGAAAAGGTTTTGTTATGAATATGTGAAAGAAAGAAAAAATCACCATCTCATAACACAGAGAACTGCAGTTACCAGAAGAAGAATCATGTCAGAGATGAGGAGCGTTTGAATAGAGCCTGTGAAGCTGGCATGGATTATGGTAATCACACGTTCTCCTTCCTCAGCCATTGAGATCCAGTCTCACAGCTCTGATATAACACCAATATAACACGACTGTTTGACAGTTTATAAAGTCTCAGTGGTGGGGATGGATCTGAAACTGCACTCTGACATCTATGACATGAAAGTGGAGCTGGTGCTGAAAGAAGGTACAGTTTATTATTAATCTGTGTCTATCTTAACATATTATTTTTACTATATTTTTATTTTGTGGAATATAAGTGGCTATATACTTAACATATATTTTATGTGAAATATCTTATTCAGGTCAGTATTAAAGAAAAAAATAACATGCATTTTATATGATCCCACGTATTTTGATAAAATAATTAACATTTTGCAGATTCTGCAAGGTGTATGCAAACTTTTGACCTCAACTGTATTTACATCTGCACTTTATGATGAGAGAATTTGTGTGAGAGCAACTGTGTGAACTCGCAGGACTATATAAACGAATCATGATGCAGCATTGAGCAGATCTAAATTTAATGCTGCAGACATCACTTTTCATTTCATTTTCATTTTATTCACGACAGCCTTAAGGGATTTAGTTTAACTGTGCAACAACATTTTTTTCCACATGAGTTGCCATAGTTTTTAAAAAAAATTACATTTATAAATCCTTGGGATCTTTTGGGATAACGCAAGTATACAACTTCATAAAATATATACAGGGCTGGGAAGGTTACTTTCAAAATGTATTTCACTAAAAAGTGATCAGTAACATTTCGTTAGATTACTCTGGTTTAGTAACTTAAGCTTTGTAACACAAAGTATTATAAAGTATTTAGATTAAGTATTTCAAAGGAACAAAACTTGATGTCTTGTTTTTATGCTTTTCCAACATCTACCAGCCATAAGAAATTGTGTTTTCTTAGCATTATATTTTTAAGAACATAAATTTTACACAACTTTTTTTTTTTGTTCATAGAAATTCTATGTCATTTCAATCTTCCAATCAATATAAAATCAATTTGAGTAAAATGAATGGTATTTCGTGCTGTTTCATTCTGCATTCCAAGCTTCAAAACGAATCCAGACACACCAAACACATGATAAAAGTAGTCAAAAAAAAAACTGCTGCAATTGTCCAAGTTATACAATAGATTTATTTAACGAATGGACCAAACTTTCAGTGAAAAAGAGTCGCAAAAGGATCACTGAGTCAGAATTGACAGGGCTCGTTTCCCATGGTCACAAGCAATGTCGTTATTAACGATGCTTTTGGAAAACACACCTCAGGGGTCGCAAAATTAAAAAATCCCTGTTAACCCTTCAGGCAGGCATTCTTCAGGTTTTGGTTGCCCAAAATTAATTTAACAATTTAACGATTCAATAAACTTGCGATGCAATACAATTCACAGAACAGATTACACCATACAACTTTCTTACAATTTACTTTGTATATTTATTCATTTTTTTACAAAATGAGATTTAAGACAAATTATAAATTAAAATGTGTCCTTTTATTATTAGACAAAAGACAAAATGCTGCATATTTCTTTCTGAAGTTTTTACGACAATACTTGTAGAGATAATTATTCTGAGATAATTTTGTGTGTATGTGTTCATTCAGAAGCTAGGATACGTGAAAGATCAATTATGTGTATGCGCAATGTCTGAAACGCTGCTCTTTAGAAACCTTCGAATGCGCGCGGATGGTTTAAAACGTTTGAATCGGCAAGACTTGGAATCAAGTGCAAACGATCAACTACGATCCGTTTCACCCCTACAAGCGAGTGAACAATACGAATCAAGTTAGGAGTTTTACATCACTATTCAAGATAGCCGTCAGGCAGAGCGATGATATATTTTGGAGCTTGACTGGAAAACACAATAGCCCCAGGACATCGAGCTAACGATTTTGCGAGCCCTGCATGGTCAGGGTATATTCTGGAAAACCGTTTACCAATCACGTTTCTCAATCGGCAAAGCAATCTGTGGTACACGCCTCTATCAACACGCGATGGGTAACTCGTGAAGCACAATGTTCTCCGTGTTTTCTCAGCACTATGTCATAGAAAGAACAAGGTTTGAGAAGTAGAAGGCAGGGCAACAGTTAAAATATTTAAAAGTTAAAGTTCATGCAAACAGATTTTAATAGAAAAGTTTCAGTCAAATATTTTGATTTAGGCCTATAGAGCTTGGGAAACTACGTCACTGCGCATTGCATTTTGGGTAGTCGCGGCCATGTTTGGGGACACGCTCATCAGTAAAAGTGAAAGTGACGTGACATACAGATCAAGTGTAAGATTACATATAAAGAAAAAACTTGACAAGGAAGCAAAGATGCGGTATTTAGAAAAAATCAAGACAATCTGTGAACTCAATCTGCATGAACAAAAAGAGTGGTCGGATGATCTCAAAGAGGTGCCGCTCATAATCTTCCCCGATGTGTTTTCTTACCTTGTTTGTAGTGTCAGTGCATACACCTCTGATCAATTTAAAATTATAAATCTCTCGAGGCCCACCTGCAATTTACAAATGGATGGGTGCAGGACCTTCTGATTTTCTGCGTCAACGAGCGGAAAACTGTTGTCTGCACAAAGGTCTTGAATTAATTAATTTTAATAAGTGAAAAAAAAGGTAAATAGAAATACAATTATTGCATTATCTATGTTCTTGAAACTTGAAGGTTACACGGCTGTTACATGTTACTCCCGTTGTATTAGCAACACAAGTGCACTGAACGTATAAATTAAATAATTTTTCTTTTTTTTTTCACTGCCCTACCTGTGGTCTTGATACTTTCTTACCTAATTACCTTTTATGTGTTACACTGCCCCTTTACTTTTTAATATGCCTTATTGTAAACTGTACACATTTAGCCTCAGTGTGTTATGATACACAAATAAAGAGATACAGAATTGATCAATTTTGCCATTTATTATTGTAACAGGTTGTATGCAATATGCATAACACTGATAATGCAGGAGATGTGGTTCATGCATAGATAACATTTAATGTAAGTCTGTCAAATCAATTAATTACATCCAAAATAAAAGTTGTTTATATAATGTACATTTGTGTATATTTATATATATGAATGCATATACATGCGTGTGTGTATATATCAAAAATATTTACATGTGTATACAGTATATACAGGTTAATATTTCTTATGTATACACAGACAGGTATGCATGTATGTGTGTGTGTGTGTGTGTGTGTGTGTATATATATACTCACTCACCAAAAGGATACTGTTCAATTTCTCATCAATGCAATTATCTAATCAACCAATCACATGGCAGTTGCTTCAGTGCATTTAGGGGTGTGGCCCTGGTCAAGACAATCTCCTGAACTCCAAACTGAATGTCAGAATGGGAAAGAAAGGTGATTTAAGCAATTTTGAGCGTGGCATGGTTGTTGGTGCCAGACAGCCGGTCTGAGTATTTCACAATCTGCTCAGTTACTGGGATTTTCACACAACAATTTCTAGGGTTTACAAAGAATGGTGTGAAAAGGGAAAAGCATCCAGTATCCGGCAGTCCTGTGGGCGAAAATGCCTTGTTGATGCTAGAGGTCAGAGGAGAATGGGCCGACTGATTCAATCTGATAGAAGCCACAACACGCACAACCTTGAGGCGGATGGGCTACAACAGCAGAAGACCCCACCGGGTACCACTCATCTCCACTACAAATAGGAAAAAGAGGCTACAATTTGCTCACCAAAATTGGACAGTTGAAGACTGGAAAATGAGTCTCGATTTCTGTTGAGACATTCAGATGGTAGAGTCAGAATTTGGCGTAAACAGAGTGAGAACATGGATCCATCATGCCTTGTTACCACTGGGAAGGCTGCTGGTGGTGGTGTAATGGTGTGGGGGATGTTTTCTTGGCACACTTTAGGCCCCTTAGTGCCAATTGGGCATTGTTTAAATGCCACGGCCTACCTGAGCATTGTTTCTGACCATGTCCATCCCTTTATGACCACCATGTTCCCATCCTCTGATGGCTACTTCCAGCAGGATAAGGCACCATGTCACAAAGCTCTAATCATTTCAGATTGGTTGCTTGAACATGACAATGAGTTCACTGTACTGAAATGGCCCCCACAGTCACCAGATCTCAATCCAACAGAGCATCTTTGGGATGTGGTGGAACGGGAGCTTCATGCCCTGGATGTGCATCCCACAAATCTCCATCAACTGCAAGATGTTCTCCTATCAATATGGGCCAACATTTCTAAAGAATGCTTTCAGCACCTTGTTGAATCAATGCCACGTAGAATTAAGGCAGTTCTGAAGGCGAAAGGGGGTCAAACACAGTATTAGTATGGTGTTCCTAATAATCCTTTAGGTGAGTGTGTGTGTGTGTATATATATATATATATATATATATATATATATATATATATATATATATATATATATATATATATATATTAATTATTATTATTATTATTATTATATTTTTTTTTTTTTTTTTTTTTTTTTTTTGATAAATAATTTGACAGCCATAGTTTATGGTTTCATGACAACGCTGGGGCACATATTAGTCAGGGCACAGCATACAGTCATTATATCTGGTCCAGGAACGTCTTCACCTTGACATGGGAGTACCATGCTGACTGGTACAATTGCATTTAGTATGGTGTACTTTGTGCTTACACATCCCTCCCCACATGAACCCTGAGGTGAGCTATCTGGTGTGTTTCCTACACATCTTTGCATCCAGCTGGCTGCGTCCTCTTGTGAATGCAGGTATTTTTAGTTCACAAACAAGTCCAACACTGTCTCTGATGTTAAATCCACGATCCGCCAACACTCATAACCAGGAATAAACCAGACCAAAGGGACAACCCGACATTATTAAAGTTAAGCAAATAAAGTTTGCGGAGTAACAATAACTCCATTGTTAGTGGTAAAAACAACAAAAGTTTAACGTGTTTTGTTTATAACTTACCTTTGTGAAAATGTCCCCCTCACTTTCAATATCAAGTAAATTCGTCCCCCGTGCATTTTCACAGAAACGTTTGGAAAAAGGAAGAAATTAAACATACGATTGCGACAATATATGGTTTATTTGTGTTTTTCAAGTCATCTCCAGCAGGTAATAAATAAAGTATATGAACATGCAGTGCTACTTGGCATAGCATTTATTACAGTATAGAAACCTTTCTGCCTTATTATGTGATGGAGTGTTTATATAAACAAATCATTATTGGTTATTGTCCAGCAGTTATAGATTTCAAAGCCAATTAAAAGCAGTAGAAATGAGAGGAAAATTAAAGTTGCCTATAAACTAACAATCTTTTGACTTAAAACGTTTGACTGGTAATGTTTTTAAAGAAGTCTCTTCTGCTCACCAAGCCTGCATTTATTTGACCCAAAGAACAGCAAAAGCAGTAATATTGTGAAATATTTTTACTAGGATATTTAAAATAACTGTTTTCTATTTGAATATAATTTAAAAATGTAATTTATTGTGATTTCAAATTAAAAAAATGTATCATCATTACTGCAGTCACACAATCCTTTAGAAATAATTCTGATATTTTGATTTGCTGCTCAAAAAAAAAACATTTATTATTATGATGTTGAAAAGTATATATTTTTTGACATTAGAAATGTCTTCATCAATTTTGATCAGTTTAAATAATCTGTACTAAATAAAAGTATTAATTTCTATAATTATTTTTCCAAAGAAAAATTATACGAATTCTAAGCTTTTGAATGGTATAGTGTATAATGTTGCAAAAGCTTTTTATTTCACCTAAATGCTGATCTTTGGATCCTTCTATTCATCAAAGAATCCTGAAAAAAAATTCCCAACTGTTTTAAATATTGATAATAATAATAATAATTAAAAAGTTACTTGAGCATCAAATCATCATATTAGAATGATTCCTGAAGGTTCATGTGACACTAAAGACTGGAGGAATGATGCTGGAAATACAGCTTTAATCGCAGAAATAAATTACATTTTAAATTATGTTCAAATAGAAAGCATTTATTTTAAATTATAAAAATATTTCACAGCATTACTGCTTTTGCTGTACTTTGGATCAAATAAATGCAGGCTTGGTGAGCAGAAGATGCTTCTTTATAAAACATAAAAAATCCTACTGCCCAAAAGCTGTTGAATGGTAGGTTAAATACATTACAGAAATGCTATATTGTAATGTTATATATATATATATATATATATATATATATATATATATATATACACACACAAACCGTATTTTTCGGACTATAAGTAGCACCTGAGTATAAGTCGCATCAGTCCAAAAATACGTCATGATGAGGAAAAAAACATATATAAGTCGCACTAGACTATATGTTGCATTTATTTAGAACCAAGAACCAAGAGAAAACATTACCGTCTACAGCCGCGAGAGGGCCCTCTGTGTTTTCAGTGTAGACTACAGGAGCCGTGAGCAGCATAGAGTGCCCTCTCACGGCTGGAGATGGTTATGTTTTCTCTTGGTTCATTTCTCTCGGTTCATGTCAAATAAATTTTGATAAATAAGTCGCACCTGACTATAAGTCGCAGGACCACTCAAACTATGAAAAAAAGTGTGACTTATAGTCCGGAAAATACGATATATATAACACTTCTGAAAAGATGGCTATGCCCCTGCTTTTCAATATGCGGTCACTTCCGCGTATTCCTCGTGGGGCTAAAGAACGCAATTTTTTTTTAGGGATCACATGTATAATTATGTCCAATAACAATATAACACGATATAAGAAAATTCTGAGATGGTTTAAATGTCTTTTGAAATAACGCTAACCACTTGTTTGGGTATATGGGACATTTTAAGTAGATCATTAATTATAGCATTTATATTAGCAGACTATTTTACTACTAATGAGATCAATAAAAGCAGTCAAAACTAACAAAAGAGCCATAAAATGCAAATGCTATGACAAGTTTCGGTTAGTTCAACGCAGTTAAAGTAGCAAGGTTTATTTATATATATATATATATAATATACATTAGTCAACATTTGAAGTGGATGAACACAAAGTTACTCAAAGTTGTCCTAAGTTGTCCTACAATATCGCATTTCGATAAGTTTTTAGGACAACTTTGATTAAAGGATTTGATCCACTTCAAATGTTGACTACTGTACACACACACACACTCAAAGAAAACAAGTAGTTAGAATATAAATATATAGAATATAGAAAGAAAGTGTTGTTTTATGAAAAACAAGTAGCCTAGATAGAAAATGAACAGAGAGCAAGTAGAGGGTCAAGTGTTTTCTTTATTTAAAGTGAAGTGAAGTGAAGTGACATTCGGCCAAGTATGGTGACCCATACTCAGAATTTGTGCTCTGCATTTAACCCATCCGAAATGCACACACACAGAGCAGTGAACACACACACACTGTGAGCACACACCCGGAGCAGTGGGCAGCCATTTATGCTGCGGCGCCCGGGGAGCAGTTGGGGGTTCGATGCCTTGCTCAAGGGCACCTCAGTCGTGGTATTGAGGGTGGTGAGAGAACTGTACATGCACTCCCCCCACCCACAATTCCTGCCGGCCCGGGACTCGAACCCACAACCCTTCGATTGGGAGTCCGATTCTCTAACCACCAGGCCACGACTTCCCCCTAATGCAAACATGTAAAGAAATGTGTACAGAATTATGTGAAGTTACATATTTACATTATTTTTACAGTTACGTATAGACCCCTTAAGTGTGTAAACATTCCAACGTCTCCAGGTAGCCGGGGCTTAGCTGGAGGCAAAAAGAGCCGCGGACGCAATGTTAACAAGCGTAAGCTCGCACGTTTTAGGAGGGATTTATTAAACGTGGCTGTAGAAGAAGGTTCGGAACTGTCTGAATATGTACAGTCCCTGACTCTGCGGGACCGTGACAGCTTTTTTTTTTTTTTATTAACTCTTTCAGATGGAAGCAGGCTACCTGACCCGTATGCCATACGGGCATATTAATTACTTGGTGGTATGGGGAATTTTGTCAAGGCTTTCTATCTCTGAAGGCTTGATTAATACTGATTTAATTGGTAACAGCCTATTGTCATATTACATGTATTCTAATTTAACTTTAACATTAAAGATTACATACTTACAAATTCGATTCCAAAAAAGTTGGGACAGTGTACAAATTGTGAGTAAAAAAGGAATGAAATAATTTTCAAATCTCATAAAGTTATATTTTATTCACGATAGAATATAGATAATATATCAAATCTTGAAAGTGAGACATTTTGAAATGTCATGCCAAATATTGGCTCATTTTGGATTTCATGAGAGCTACACATTCCAAAAAAGTTGGTACAGGTAGCAATAAGAGGCCGGAAAAGTGAAATGTACATATAAGGAACAGCTGGAGGACCAATTTGCAACTTATTAGGTCAATTGGGAACATGAATGGGTATAAAAAGAGCCTCTCAGAGTGGCAGTGTCTCTCAGAAGTCAAGATGGGCAGAGGATCACCAATTCCCCCAATGCTGTGGCGAAAAATAGTGGAGCAATATCAGAAAGGAGTTTCTCAGAAAAAAATTGCAAAGAGTTTAAAGTTATCATCATTTACAGTGAATAATATCATCCAAAGATTCAGAGAATCTGGAACAATCTCTGTGTGTAAGGGTCAAGGCTGGAAAACCATACTAGATGCCCGTGATCTTCGGGCTCTTAGACGACACTGCATCACAGGAATGATACTGTAAAGGAAATCACAACATGGGCTCAGGAATACTTCCAGAAAACATTGTCGATGAAATCAATCAACCGTGCCATTCGCCGTTGCCGTTTCTCTGGGCCAAGGCTCATTTAAAATGGACTGTGGCAAAGTGGAAAACTGTTCTGTGGTCAGACGAATCAAAATTTGAATTTCTTTTTGGAAAACTGGGACACCATGTCATCCGGATTAAAGAGGACAAGGACAACCCAAGTTGTTATCAGCGCTCAGTTCAGAAGCCTGCATCTCTGATGGTATGGGGTTGCATGAGTGCGTGTGGCATGGGTAGCTTACACATCTGGAAAGGCACCATCAATGATGAAAGATATATCCAAGTTCTAGAACAACATATGCTCTCATCCAGACGTCGTCTCTTTCAGGGAAGACCTTGCATTTTTCAACATGACAATGCAAGACCACATACTGCATCAATTACAACATCATGGCTGTGTAGAAGTATCCTGGTACTGAAATGGCCAGCCTGCAGTCCAGATCTTTCACCCATAGAAAACATTTGGTGCATCATAAAGAGGAAGATGTGACAAAGAAGACCTAAGACAGTTGAGCAACTAGAAGCCTGTATTAGACAAGAATGGGACAACATTCCTATTCCTTAACTTGAGCAACTTGTCTCCTCAGTCTAAAAAGAAGAGGGGATGCCACACAGAGGTAAACATGGTCTTGTCCCAACTGTTTTGAGATGTGTTGATGCCATGCAATTTAAAATCAACTTATTTTTCCCTTAAAATTATACCTTTTCTCAGTTAAAACATTTAATATGTCATCTATTTGGAATCTGGTTTGTATTTAGGCCTAATACGACATTCTGTTTAAATGGTTAATAAAAATAATTTGCCCCTAATGGTAAAAAAATAATAATAATTCTGACACTGTTAGAATAATTTCTGGTTTATTTCTAGTAGGTGAGTGCAGGTTTGAAGTGAACTCATTTCATTTTTCAGATTTCAATATTAAAAAAAAAAAAAAAAAGATTGGGATGAAACACTGATTATATGCTGATTCATCAGAAAGACAACATTCTTCTTTAAGCTATTCATTTATTTTATGTGAGAATTAAGAATAAAAAAATTCTGCCGGCAGAATTTGGAAGAATATAAATTACTGAAGCACAAAAAATCTGCAATTATCTTGAAGTCATTAGTTATTTTCCTATCAATACATAGTTGCTGAATATAACTTTTCACTTGCCGTCTGTCCAACCTAAAAGAAATAGGCAGCAGAATTCTGCTCACTTCTCGCCAATTCAGTCGAGATCTGATAAAGCTATGGATTTACAGAAGGCTTACTGAGCGTATTGTAAATTCAACCCTGATAAAACATCAGTAATTGATAACTGAAGAACAGCATGAAGCAGTAGATTAGCTGATGCTAAGGATTATACATAACACAAGGAATACATTAATTTGTTTTATTTGCACAGATTGCAGTGTAACTGTAAAATAATGTAAATATGTAACTTCATAGTTCTGTGCATATTTGTTTACATGTGCACTAGAACTGTTTGTGTGTATTGCTACTAGATCTTAAATGTCAAAGTACAGCTGTGCAATAAAGCTTTTCTTTTCTATAAATTCACTATAATGAAAGTGTGTAATATATTAAACTGATACAGTAATTGTCAGGTAAAATTCTATTACAAACATTATTACAGTAAGTCAACCATTGCCTTTTAATTATATTGTTACCTTTAAAATTGTTATATTGCAACGCAAATTATATTTTACATGCATCTTCAAGAAGCATCTAAAAACACATCTCTTTCATCTTTATTTGACCCTCGAACTCTAGCACTGTCTATTCTAATTACATTTTTATTATTTTTTTATATAAAAAACAAATAAACATAAAAATACTTGCCACACTCTGGCACTCTTTATTCATTTTCTAACTTCTTGTTTTTCCTCCAACACTAGCTTTCTGTATTATTTTTCAATTATATCTACTTGTTTTCTTTGTATGTGTGTATGGATGTGTGTTGTGTGGGTGGGGGTGTGTGTGTGTGTGTGTGTGTGTGTATATATATATATATATATATATAAGTATTTCATAATTAATGATCTACTTAATAAAATTAGGGATGCACCGGTTCAATAATCATAATTTAATAAGTCACTTAATTATCTCATTAACTTTAACCCATTGAGGACTTGGGATATGACTTGAAGACTTGCTTGTGACTTGAAAGTCCCACCTCTGACAGTATCTATAAACTATTTCTTTTGATTTAAAATCTGCATTGAACTTCAGATTAATCTCAAAGTAAAAGGCAATACTAAAGTCTAATTGTGTGGTGGATGTGTTCAAATGTGACCATCTTAATTCAAGTGATGAAGGATGGTGAAAGTCTGACAGTATTGAGCACTACTTTAAGGTCAACCCTGCATGGTGTAAATGTGTTAAAATGATTAACAGTTGCAAATAAACATTCATTAGAAATTTAGAAAAGCAATCAAAAAGTACTCAAAAGTAATTGGTTACATTACTTTATTAAAGCTGCAGTAGGTAACTTGTGTAAAAAAAAGTAAAAATCGTATTTGTTACACCTGTCATTATGTCCTGACTATAGAATATGAGACAGATAATCTGTGAAAAAATCAAGCTCCTCTGGCTCCTCCCAGTGGTCCTATTGCCATTTGCAGAAATATGCCGCTCCCAGTAAGAAACAACCAATAAGAGCTGCAGTCCGTAACTTTTTTTCGTGTTCAAATTTTACAAATATATATAATAAGCGAGTACACACACATTTTCCAAACCGTGTTTTTAGCCTGTCCTGAATCACTAGATCTACTACCTATAATAAGTGTTTATATTCGGACTATTTTAGATTGCTTCGGGAGTACCGCGGCAGAGTAATCCAGTACCTGTGTGATTCTTCATTGACATAAACAGAGAGAAGTAGTTCCGGCTACAATGTTCTTCCTCAAGACACAAGCAGTTCTGTTTATTAACCGCTAGAGTGTCAAAAGTTACCGACTGCAGCTTTAAAGCAATTAAAAAAGTTACACTACTATTACATTTTAAATAGGGTAACTTGTAATCTGTAACCTATTACATTTCCAAAGTAACCTTCCCGACATACTCCAACCTACACCAACTACGCACACATTTCCTATCATGTATGGCTACAAAAGACGATCAAACCACATATGCAGCCCCCTCCTCTATCTGCAGCCTGCAGCCGGGTGCTTGGGTGCTTCTCACTAAAACTGCAATTCATAGACTGGCCGCTTGAGACTGGTTCCAAAAGGGAGTCAGTCCCATAGACTCTCCACGTTAAAATGCCCAACTTTACAGCAGAAAAAAAAAAAAAAGTTAATTTTGCCCTTCATGACAACTGTTAGGGGGTGATTTTTTTTTTATAACATCCATTTTATTATAATATTATATTAAGCCTTAAAGTTCTGCATAATTAAGGGCGTGGCCACATTGAGTCAAAGGTTGATTGACGGTGCTGTCACCACAGTCGAGCTAGGTGGGCGTATTTTCTGCAACAAGCTCTCACCGTTTTGCCCTTTTTCGAATATCTGGGAGTGACTCACGCTGACACGCTGCCAAGATGGTGATGGCCCGCTGCACCCACTTTCACCTATGGTTGACGTCACGAACACTACGACCATGTTTTTATACAGTCTACTGTCATAACCCCCTCACACAAGCACTTCTCAATGTGGATGTCTGTTCTTGCTACAGTCTCATTTTATAATATGAAACAACGGCCCTGATAGCACATTTACCTAGGTGTAATGAATGGCATGTTTTTATAACTCTCTTGAAATGTGGCTGACATTTGGGACATCATGATGAAATTGTCTCCTGTTCTGTGCTGTAGGCTCTGATGAGGATGCTGAGGGGAAAGTGAGACCATTCCTGGCTCGTCCCGGTTGCAGAGAATCTTTAGGATTGGTGAAAGGCAAGTCGTACCTCATCATGGGGAGATCCGTTGACCTGCTAGAGCTGGGAGGAAGGTATGTGTCAGTACTTCCTGATCTACAGGATTCTGCTTTTGCACTGAAGGACCCACAACCCAGTAAATTTAGGATTCAATATAACATCAGATAAAAAAATAAATAAATGTGTGATATTATCTAGAGCTCTTTCTGAATTTTCCTCATATAGTGTGACATTCACATAGAATTGCTGTATGAGTTGTTTCTTAGACTGACAAAAACCAAATCAATAGTGTGTAAACAGCTAAGTGTTGTTTGTTTTTAATGATTATTCATACCAAAATGGATTAATATGTTTTAGTCTGCAGTATGTTTTTGGAGAGCAGACCTTGGTTGAATACTGGCCTACAAGAGAAGAAAGCACAACTCCAGAACACCGGGAGCGATACATCGACATCACTAAGTTCAAGAATAGCCTTCTCAGATATAGTTGTACTTTATAAATATAGTATAATAACCATTTCTTTATTACAGGAAATGTAACATTATCTTTTGCATACTCTAAATAAATTGTTCTTGATAATATTTATGATTTTCACCAAAATGTGCTGGTGTAATTCCATAATAAAACTTGAACATCTTCATGCACGATCCATTATGATGTCTTTCATGCAGTTCCTGAATTCCTATTTTAAAATCTTATTTTCTGTATTTAGCCTCCTCTGGGTGTTTGATTGACAGCCAATCTGACCAATAATGCAGAATTCACTATTTTGTCTGACAAACAATGTAGTCAGGAGATTTAGCCGATTAAAGTCAACAAAGTTGAACTTGAAAATGGGGTAGTGATGTGTTTGCACAATTGGGATGACATACTTTCTGATGTTCATCCACGCTTGTTCTAAAGCGCTACAGCAATCTGTCACAACACAATACTGTAATTACTATTTTAATTTAAAAATGAAAAAAAAAAAAAAGTGTTCAACTTTGTTTGATACCTGCTTTGACTTGTCGGTGTGTGTCTTCTTTGTTCTGTGATGTATTTTTCACTGCCTGATAATGTGGCTTTTGCAAAGGACCAATTTCTTCTTTAAAAACAGCAGCGAAATATACAGTAAATAAATCAATCAATCCACTGCTGTGTTGTCTCCTCTGAGGCTGGGACTAATCTGTGCAGCCAGAGACAGAACAGTTGCATGCTCAGACTTTCATTGTGATGTTTGAACTGGGTCACTGTTGTCACTTGCGAAAACACAATGGAGGTGCCATGGGTGAAACATGCAGATTGATCCAGTGTTCATTTCGTCAACTAAGAAGAGATGAATAATATTTGTTAACTAACATTTTTTCTGTGACTAAGACAAGACATTGACGAACTAAAAATAATATCTGATGACAAAAACTATGATAAATGTCGTTTCTTTGTTAACAGGACGAGACGGGACTAAATGTTATTTGAGGACTACCAGATATTCAAAATAAATTCTAGGCTACTGTCTTGTCCTTCAAAATGTGTGTCCCTGTCATTGGACTGCAATCGGATAAGGGGCGTTTGCATATCTAGTCTCAGTATGGCGTGGATTGATACAAAAATCCAAACTAGCGATCTGAAACAATGGCCTCAGCAGGTGACCCGATGTCCCGTTTTCCCGGGAGTCACAATTTGTTGTCGATTAACTTTAAGTTAGTGTAAATGTCTATCATGTAGAATATCTCATGTAAACACAGTCGGTTATGGATTAAGTGAACAAAAACAAGTGTGTGAAAACCATAGACTGTATAAAAAGGTGAAAACTGGACGTGTATCAGTATTTCATGCATACCTTCCACCTTAAACCTGTTAACCTGACCCCCCATTATGGGACTCACAGCTGAAAGTGCTCTACCTAACTTATAATCGTAATAGTTTCCTACTTCAGTGTGTTACAAACATAACTGTGGTGTCTTTAGAAAGTCTTTTTCTGTGTGTCTTTTTATCAACCAGATTTGATAATGCTCAAAAATATTAAAAGTTATAGACACTGAAGTGCCTTGAATTTTTTTTACCACTCTTAAATATTTTTTATTTGATATAAAAATACATGAAATGAGTCCTGGAGCAATCTAGAAAAGTATTGGATTGAAAGCCACATATCTCATGCGTTTCTATTTCAAATCTGAATAAAATACCATGAAAAATGAGACTCCTGCAAATATTTTTATGAGACTATGTCTACACCCACCACCCCCCAAATATAAGAAAATATATTTCCCAATAGTATTGAAGGCTTCTACAAACTATTTAGTCAGTAAACATACCACTGCATAGTTTTTTTTTCTTCAATTATAAAACACTAGACAGACACTTAGACATCATATAAGTGATTTATTTGAGCACAAGAAAAATACAATAAGAATAATTTGAGTAAGAAAAATAAGCATAAGAAAACAAAAAAAAAGTTTTAACTTTGTTTGCCAATTACAGAACATCCTGAGATTGCTAGAAATGCATCTTTTACTATGAATTATGATGCAAATAAGTGCTGATGGCCACTTATACAGATGGTAATAACACAAATGTGCCAAAGTAAATAATCCACTCCCTCTATTCATATAGACGCGTTCACTTTGATAGCCGTGATCATTCAGTAATAGCGAGATGATTTGCACTCAAACAGATGGTAATCATGCAGATACATTCACATTCAACATAAAACACACTCTCACATATATAAAAACTGTTTAAAAATAAAAGAAACAAAGGAAAATACGATCGCTGTAAGTTCCGCCTCCATCAGCTGACAGGTGCGTCAGAGCGCGTCACCAGCTCTCAGGAGAGAGCGCCAAATTCGAATAAATTATCTTCCGCCTATTGTTCATTCATTATTTTTTCCGGTGGATCGTCTCATTCTGTTTGTGACATGTGGAAAATATTATTGTGTCTATGTTTTAAATTGTAACAAATGAAATGAACAAACTGTCTTTTAGAAGAATGTATGTAGGTGTTGTTCTCTCTCTCTGTGTCTAACTTCAGCAGAAACTGCAAGGCTAGAAAATATCAGAAAGACACCTGTGAATGTCAGCGCCCTGCACAGTGGAAAAGTACCTAAGGAGGAGCCACTGTGAAGCAAGAATATATAATGAACTGCTTATGCTTTGTAAAACATTCTGGACTGCCCAGATGATATATCTTTGGTAGACTGTAATCCTGAGCTCAGAAAAGACAATTTTGATTCTTTATTAAAAGATTTTCTTAAACCATATACAAGTCTCCAGTTTATCATTTGACGAATCAACGAACTGGGAGGAAAACTCTGCAGTGGCAGACTTTCCAACAATTTAGAGGGGGCACCCGGATTCGTCACAAGAACGGACGCTGAAGGACATCTCTTTTTCAGTCAACCAGCCGGAAAACTACTAACAAAGGTAAGCAGACACATTTTTAACAAAAGTACTGCATATTGGCAATTACCAAATTTAAAGACTGAGGAAGAGGTGAATATCAGTATTTTAATTAAAACAAAAAGAGTCCTCTATAAGGAAAATAGGTTGTATGTAAAATTCAAGACCCCTTTGTGAAAAATCCCGGCGTGGTTAACAGTTTTAAATACTAGGATTGGTCTAATGTATGTGTATGTGTGATTGTATGAAAATATAACTCGTATTTGGGAGGTCAGAGTGCTGCGCACCTTCTCTGGACCGTCACTTAAGTGTGACCTGGTAGGAACGGACGCAGTACTCTGGTGGCCCAGAGAGAGAAACTGAAAGATAAGCCCTCGTATAAAGGGATAAGTGTGAAAGAAATAAAACACAGGTGAATGAGTGGCTGATGGCTGAAAGACACATATCATTTAAAGAACTATTGTTACCAAGTGACAGAGAAAGAGTCAAATTACCCCCAAGCAATTTGTTGTGTAGATTACTGGGACATAGTAAATATTGTGAAAGGTGTGATCCAGATAGGGAAACAGTACCCCTATTATAATGGCTACTTAAGGGGAATCGTGGGAAGGATTATGTAAACAAATGCTTAAACACTCAGAGCCCAAAGACAGAGATAAAATAGGAAAACAACTCGGAAAAAGGCATGGGAGAAGCTGAGTAGCCTATATGGGTGGGAAAGAGATACAAAAAATGGAGCGAAGTTGCTAAAGGCAATCTTAGAGGAGGAGAAAAGAGCCAACGGTGAACTAGAAATAGCGCAAAAAAAGGGTGAAACGGGCTCTGTATGGCAGAAAAGAAAGAGTAACAAGGACATAGCAGAGAAGGGGGCAGAATTGAGAAAATGGAGTAGAATAGCGGCTGCTATGGCAGCCAGGGTAAAAAGTGCTACATGGGCAGAGGAGAAAGATCGGAGTCCACCCCCTTATGCCCCGCCCACAAATAAAGTAACGGCATCAGCCCCAAAGCAAATGCCATTGTTTGAAATAAATGAAGGGGTGGTTAAAACCACAACTAAAACAGCAAAAAGTGACGGTACTTTTAAAATCACGAAAGGGCAAATAGATGTAACTCTCAGTGAGAGAGATAGGGAAGAAAAAGAACGAGAACACCAGTTACAACAGTATGAAATAAAGGTAATGATAGAACAAGAAGTGAAACAGAAAGTAAAAGATGCAATAAAAAAAAGAGAAAACATAAGTCAATTGCAGGGAGAAATAGAGGAGGGATTGGAAGAAGTACAGAATATAATGAAGGAAATACAGGGAGAAAGTTTGCAGAGAGGAAGTATACCATTGAGGGAAGGTGGTAAAAGGAAGAGCAGCGTAGGGGAAGGCAGCATAAGAGGAATGTCTCCAGGGGGCGCCACAGTCAGAATGGTAGGAGATAATAAAGATAGCTTAACCATCACAGGATATGACTTAGACATTGATTGGAACCAGAGAAAACTAAAACAAGAGGATGAGATCAGGAGTGAGTTTGAACCATATGAACAAACCATACCACATTTTTATGGGTAAACCCACCACAGTGTAATGGCAGAAGATGGGGCTCACCCGTCCTCCCCCAGGTTTACCACCTCTTTATCAGCTTTACCCGACGTAAGACGAAAAAGTTCAAAATATCAAATGCCACTGATGAGGGCTAATGGCAACTATCCAGAATACAAACCATGGGGCCATTCTGACATGAATGCTGTGTTGAGTAAATTACCAGTAATAACAAAAGGAGGAATTAGATGGTTAACAAAATTCGTAACCCTCACACATGGTACTGATTTGGCCATAGGTGACCTAAGAGCCCTACTGGGCAACATAATGACCAAAACACAAGTAGACACAGTAGAAAGGGAAGCCAGAATAAATAAGGTTGCAAATGAAGAACCTTTGCCAAGACACATGACAGATGTGGGCACTGCACTGGGTAAATTATACCCAACCCCAAAATTGACTTACCAAAGCATAAAATTCAAAATACAACCTTTAGAGTCGCATCAGCCTACCTTCACAGGTGTGATTCAGAATGGGAGGAGAGAACAGGGGAACATCCTGACTCCACCCTCATATGCCAAGAATTCTATAGGCAGGCTGTGGTAAGAGGGGTCCCAGCAGGGGCAGTAGCTGCCATCGAAAATAGCCCAGATATGAGTGGAGGAGAAGGAGAGGTATGGACTAGACACTTTATCCACCATGTAGACAGGGCCGTGGAAAAACAGGGAAAGGAAGAGACAGAAATAGAGAAACTTAAAACACAATTGCTTAAAATGCAGATTGAAACTGAAAAAGATAAAAATAAGAAAAAGCCAAAAGATACCCTACAGCTACCAGTAGCTCCAGTGCCAGGGTATTGGGGGGGGGGGGGGATGGAGGTGTACAGCAGACAGTCCAGCAAAATGTAGACAGATACTGGCCAAGTGACTACCCATATGATCCACTACCAGACTGGCCCCCTAGACAAAATTTTAGGGGTAGAGGTAGAGGAAATAACATGAGAGAGCAGGGGTGTTTCCTATGCGGGGCTACAGATCATTGGAGGCGTGAGTGTCCTGAGGGACAGAGGGGACAACCTCCTGCACGGGGACGGGCTCCTGTCAGAGGAGGGCCTCAGAGAGGGGGAGGAAGAGGTGTCCCTAGAAGTGAAGGCCCGTGGTCTGCCAACCAACAGGTGCCCAGACAGTGCCCAGTCTGGGACCTGGCAGATTACGCGGATTACTGACGAGACCCACAGAGAACCAGCAGGGGGGCTGAGGCTGAGCCTTTCCTGACAATACTGGTAGACAACCAGCCAGTGCGTGCCCTAGTGGACACTGGGGCATCCTTCTCCACCATCCAGAATGCTATGGTGGACACTACCTCACTGTCCTGCAGGACACAGGAAGTGAGAGGGTTCTCTGGAGATATCGAAAAATGGCCACTGACAAAACCACTGCTAGTGCAAATAGCAGGCCAATCAATATTACATCCTTTCTGTGCTCTGCAAGGGTGCCCTCTGCTCTTTTAGGAAGGGATTTATTGGTAAAAATGGGGGTAAAAATACTATGTAGCCCTGATGGGGTGATTGTGATATTTCCAAATGGACAAAAAACTAACTGTTCAGTCCAGGGAGGGGTGGTCCATGAGGGTGGTCAGTGGGTAGTGGAAAGTGTAAAACCAAGAGGGGCAGATATGTATTGGGTGTTACTCACAAATCAGAATAACAGTGATTTGGCAGGCCTAATGACAACATGGGGAGGCTGGATGCAGTCCAAACACCCCTTTTCTGCTCCATCTGACCCCTGGCACTATACTCTATATTATGATCAAAATGAAGATGAGGTTTATGCTGAAGAATTCAATGAGCAGAAAGGTCAGTTGACCACCGTAAAGTCTAGGTAGCTATTTTTGGGACCCCAGGGAGCGGCTGTAGCAGTTCAACTAACAGAAGAACAGCAGGGATGGTATGAGATGGAGGCCACGGCAGCCCCCCACATCTCATTAGGAGTGAGCAAAACACATGAAGCAAAGGTTCTCGGGCCCATGGTAAAAAATTTACTAGCAACAACTGATTGGAAAAAAGACCCTGTTTCTGAGTGGGAGTGTTCTGAGTCTACTGATAGCTATAGGTTGAGGATAGGGGTAAGCAGTGAAGCCGTGTACCAAACAACCAGGGTAAACAGAGCTGAGATCATAACCAGGGGCGATGGAAAAGGGACAGAAGAGATGTTGCTGAAACTGCCAGATGCATTATGGTCCCAGGGACCAGAGCTACTGCAGAATAGCCCCTGTAAGCTTTGAAGTAGACAACACAAGAGTCATACAGGCAAGGCAATACGCAGTAAAACCAGATGCAGAGGCAGGAATGACTGAGACCATACACAATTTAGAAAAGGCTGGGGTACTGTACAAAACTGACTCTGTATGGAACACCCCAATACTACCAGTGTTAAAACAGTCAACTGGGAAGTATAGGATGGTGCATGATCTAAGGAAAATGAATGAAATAGTAACCACCCCTGTGTTGCCCACACCTAACCAATACACCATACTCTCAAAACTGACCCCAAGCCACACCCACTTCTCATGCATTGATTTGGCTAACATCTTCTTCTGTATACCTCTGGCAAAAGAGTGCCAGGATATGTTTGCTTTTACCCACAAAGGGTGCAGGTATACCTATGATCGCCTCCCACAAGGTTTTATACTGAGCCCAGGTATTTTTAATCAACAGCTAAGACACCTCTTAGACAAGAGCATTCCAAGTGAATCCTCTGTGCTGATTCAGTATGTAGATGATCTACTGATTGCATCAAAATCTGCTGAAGCGTGTATGATAGATACAGAGAGGGTACTGGCGACTTTAGCCCAAGAGGGGCTAAAGGTAAGCAAAAGCAAACTACAGGTGTGTAGGCCTGAAGTCACCTTCCTAGGGAGAATAGTGGGAAGACAGGGCACGGCGCTCACCCCTGACACCAGACAAGCTATACTATCACACCCCAAACCAGTGTATGTGAAAGACATGCTCTCTTTTCTAGGCCTGGTAGGCTACAGCAGACACTACTTACCCAACTACACGGAAAAAACAGCAGAATTAAGAGAAATGGTGAAAGAAGTAGGCATGAAAAAACAGTAAGGCTGTACTGCAGTGGACAGTACAGAAAGAACAGGTTTTCATAAATCTGAAGACTGATATGGCTGCTGCCACATTGCAAACTTTCAACCATGCATTACCTTTCTACCTAGATGTAAGCAACACCAAGAACAGTGTGAGTGGGGTGCTGTATCAAAAACAGTGCCAACAAAGGCGAGTGCTGAGTTACTGTAGTGCTCCTTTGGGCAAAGCTGAGCAAAGACAGGCACCCTGCGCACAATTTGTGGCAGGGCTGGCTAAAATGATAGAAAAAACACAGCATCTGGTGATGGGACACCCACTACACATCCTGACAAACCACTCTGTGGTGGCTTTCATTACTTCCTCTGCATTTACTTTTTCAGCACAGAGACAAAACAAATTACTCAAAATTCTAACTGCCCCCAACATTGTACATGAGCACAAAGGAATAAACATGGCTGAGCTGGTGGGGGAGGGGGAGCCTCATGAATGTGCCCCAAGGGCCTTGACGGATGACAAGGTGAGGGAGGGTTTGAGGGACATCCCTTTAGACAACCCTGAATTGACACTTTTTTGTGATGGATGTTGTTTCAGGACAGAACAGAACGTGCTGTGTGCAGGATTTGCAGTGGTTAGCCAAACAGAAAGAACATTTACAACAGTGATTACAGAAAAATTACATGACAGGCCTTCAGCACAAAGGGCTGAATTGTTGGCTCTTATAGCAGCATTGAGAATAGCCACAGATAAAACAGTTATCTACTCAGACTCAGCTTATGCAGTAACAGCTGCAACGATAGAACTAACCGGGTGGGCCAGGGTAGGGTTTGTAACATCTACAGGAAAACCCATAAAACACTCACAAGAAGCCTCTGAGTTATTAGAGGCTATCATGCTACCCAAAGAATTGGCTATCATAAAATGTACAGCACATACAAAAGGTCAGGACAGTGTCTCAAAAGGGAATGATGCAGCAGACCAGGCAGCAAAACAGGCAGCTGGATACTTTACATTGCAGATGGTAGTCACAGCAACAGATGAGCTAATGGAGTTAGAACCAGCAATAACCACTGAGTACATCAGACAGGAAAAAACGTCAGCCTCTCCTGAGGAACGTAGCAGTTGGGTAAGCAAGGGAGCGACAATGGCTGACACAGGGCTTTGGGTAGGGCCTGATGGACAACAAGTACTACCTGCAAACACAGCAGTTCACATATTGACAGAAGCACACTCATTGGCACACAGTAGTGAGAAAGACATGACAAAACGCATGAAGGCATGGTGGCACCCTTTTATGCCTCATTTGATCATTAATACAATTGCTAACTGTGAGACATGTGTAAACTTCAATGTGAGACCTACTGCTAGGCCTGAGGCTGGACACTTCCCCACAGACAGGGGTCCAGGACACACGGTGGTGATTGATTTTACTGATATGTTGATACCAGTGAACAAGAAAAGGTACCTGTTGGTGATGGTGGACCAGTTCAGTGGGTGGCCTGAAGCATCTCCATGCAGAAAGGAGGATGCCATGTCTGTGGTGAAGTGCCTGGTTAATCAGTATATTCCAAAACATGGTTTCCCAAAATCAATCAGGTCTGACAATGGCTCACACTTTAAAAACGAACACCTGCAGATGGTAGAAAAACAATTGGGTTTGAAACATGTGTATGGGGCAGTATACCACCCCCAAAGCCAGGGGAAGGTGGAAAGGCTAAACCTAACACTGAAAAACAAATTGGCAAAAATATGTGCATGTACTAACATGAATTGGGTTGAAGCTCTGCCTGTGGCATTAATGTCTGTCAGATGCTCAATCAATAGAACCACAGGGTTTACACCATTTGAACTGACAACTGGCAGACAATTTCCTGGCCCATGGGCTCCCCTCTGTACGGAGGGGCAAACTGACACACCAATTGCTTTTGCTACTAAAGTGAATGCGGTTATTAAAATGTTTTGCCCACAGAAAAATTGGCCTGACCCCTCTGGCACAGATCCAGCCCTGAAGGAAATATCTGACAACCGGTGGGTAAGATTGAAACAGCTAAAACGAAAATGGTCATCTCCCAGGTGGTCAGAACCACTGAAAGTGACAGCACGCACCTCCCACTGCACTCACAGAAATATTTCACCCAAAATTTAAGATTTATGTAATTTTATTACATAACAAATTCCCATTTATATTTTTTTCATAATTTTAACACAAATCTACCAAATAAACTTTATACGATTTATTTTCATTAGGATAATAAAACCTATTTATTTTAAATGCATAATCCTCAGGGTTTATGTAATTAGTTTATGTAAAGTGTAATTATTCTTAATTAATAATAAAAAGTTTATTTATTTAAAATACATAAAGTTTATTGTATAAATTGCATAATAATTAAGAGAACTAAATCAGGATAATTAAAAAAGCTAAAAAACATTTATTTGAATCATATTTAATGTATGCTTATATACTAAACCAAATTAAACAATGCATCACATTTATGCAATTGTTTCCCCATCTTATAAAAAAAATAGAATTAGACAAACACAAAAACAACTCTATTAGGTTATTTGTGAACTTACCCACTGTGCAAAGTTACGTCCAGTGGACGTCTTTTTATGTCTTTGCAGACGTTGAAAAGACGTCCACTGAGGAGCCAGAATGAAAGTTTTTATGACGTCTTTTTTTGACGTCTTCTGTACGTCCCATTTAGACGTTCACAGAACTTAAAAGGTTAAAAACTAGTTCAAAAGTGGTCAGTGGAAATATTTCAACATCATTTAAGGTTCATTTAGACAATTTATACTGTTTCTGGACCAAATCAACACTCTCAGGATGCATTAGATTTAGACTCGTGTTATTTCAATGTAATTTCCAGACACTGTGTTTGTCCTAAAATCAAGAAAATAAAATAATCTTAAAATAATAAACACTGCTCCAAACCAGCTAACCCTGACAGAAACAAAAACAAGCCCAAGACTTTTACTCAGGAAAGGGGACTTGTTGGAAATTCCCGAGGACATACCCATTGCCCAGTACATAAGCGCAGATTATGCATTAGGAGCAGGAGTAGCCAGACAGATTAGGGAAAAATACGGAGTCCAGCAGCTAAATGCAACAGTAAGCAGACCAGGTCAGTGCATAAGAACAGAGCATGGTAGGAAACACATCTACCATTTAGTGACCAAATTGTGGTGTAGGGACCTACCCACTTATGAAACATTAGAAAGCTGCCTGAGAAATTTAGAGGAACAGTGTAGCAAAGACAAAATTGAAGTACTAGCCATTCCCAAATTAGGCTGTGGGCTAGACAGACTGGACTTTACAAAGGTTAGAAGCATCCTAGAGAGGGTGTATGACAAAGAGACCATACAAATAGTGGTAATTGTGCAAGAATGAGGAAAATAAATGTGGCAGTATGTGTATGGGGAGTGGCGGTTATAGCTTGCATAGTAATTGTGGGGTATCACATGGTGGGTATGAAAAGACAAAAAAGGAACAAAATATGGGAGGGAGGGTCTTCTGGGGTAAGAATGACCCTAGAAAAATTGAAAGGGAAAGATGGGTACTGGGAAGTGGACCTGTGTAAAATTATAGACTGTAGGGGAGGGGATGGAGAAAAGGGGTGGCTGGGATATATAGTGTATGGATGTTACTGGGCAAAAGAGAAACCGTCAACCGAAGCATAGTGTCCCAGTTGGAATGATGTAACTTGGACCTCAAAGAATGTAGGTCCTACCTATCTGTGCCATTAATGTTAGTTTAAAAAACAAAAGATGTTACCTGTATCTGAAAAATGAGTTTAATTTGTATCTCTTTCATATTTGTCTCATTCTGCTTTTTTACAAATTATATTTGAGAAACTGTTTAAGTTGCGCTATACAGCACCAGAGCCATATAGAGCGAGAGTTGCGACAACTCCATTGACTCCAATGGAACGCTTTTTTACAGCAATGGCGGCTCGTGGAGCCTCTCAATAGTTCCCGGAAGTAGCAGCAAACCGATGCCGCGCCGTAGAGATGCAGCAGAACAAACCGTTTGCGACGCACTTTTAAAAGGTAAGACGTTTAAATAATATGATTGTAAATTATTAGTAATTCTTAATAACAATAAACTGTAAGTTAAAACCTTCTAGTTGATTATAACTCATTAAATGAGTAGATTTAAGGGATGTTATCAGATAACTAACAGATTAGGCTAGGATTGTAGCTGAATAAAGTTAGAACAAACACCCTATTAATTGTAAAATCTGTTCTCTTAATTCAGTTTCATCCATCGTGTTTGGAATTAGAGAAAAGGAGTTTAAACACATTTTTTTTTTGCTGGGTGGGGAAAGTTAGCTAACGTTACATAGCCTATTAGTTCAATATTAACGTTTGACCGCGTATGACAGCGGTAACTGGAAGTGGTAAAATGAGGTTATAAAGTTTGTTCCTTATTACACATATTAAATAATTTAATTCCTTAATTATAAAATGCTCCCTATTTATATAAATTTAGAGTGAATTGAGTTTGCAAAAACATGGGTGGAGTGTTTTTAGTCATTGTGATTCATTGACTATTACCTGTCTATATTATATAACCTATCTATATTATAATACTACTGTATTATATACTTAAACTTGTTAGTGTATAAAAGTAACATACTGTAACATTCTGTGGGTGCTGGTAGGTGGAGGATTAGTGGTGCCACTGGACTGTTCTGTGATGGAGCATCAGTGAGGATGCAGGTCAGGAGTGCTGAGGGGACCTTTTTTTTTAAAGCTGCATTTTCATTCTTTATTTTTCTTAGTGCTGCCTTTGCATTGTTTGATATTTTTTTTCTTGTCTCTTTAATTTTTTTAATAGACCCAGGTAACTGGCTGATGGTTCACTGGAATGCAGACTGACTGCTGACTGACTGGCTGCTGACTGAGTAGTGTCACCTGTCTCTGTCTCTCCTCTCTAGCCATGTCCTCTATTTCTTCACTGTCACTTTCCCTTCTCTAAGTGTCCTCATTCATTTTTTCCACAACCTTTGAAACTGATCGAGGCAGAATACATGGAATTGCTAATTTTAAATATTGAAAATATCACATCACTTCAAAATTAGAAATATTACTTCAACTAGTACGAGTTTGTACTTATTATATATGTATCACCTGAAATAATATAGCTGTAATCAGCAGCGATTTGCTGTATGTTTACAGGTCTAGGGGTGCATCGTGGAGCAGGGGCACTCCTCTTTTTGACCACAAAGGTTATCGGAATAGCACCTGGTCTCAGCCTACTCTTTAATTGTTTGGTCATGACAAATTGGTTTTCGTCAAAATGTGCCTGCAGAGTGACTTGAGTTTAGTTTCCACACACAACTTTTTTTTTTTTTGTCTACCCACATATTAAATGCACAGTTATAGGTAACACTGATGACTCCCTGCAATGTCTCAGCTCCCTGGGTTTAAATAAATTTAAGTATAATTACCTAACAATTTTTTGTTGTTGTAATTTTTATTTATATTTAGATTGCTCCTGCTGACTTGAGCCAACCATTATTTTCTCCTCTCCATGTCAGCGGGGAAGCCATACATTCGCACACCTTCCTCTGACCGAGTGGAGCATCCCCATGCAGCACAGCAAACCATGGTGGAGACTATGCAAGGACAACATGAAAGAAAGGACACATACAAAATGCTTGGAATGCTATTACATTTATTAAAAATGTATTCATGAATTGCTGTAAATAGTTAATTGCATTTATTTCAATAAAAATACATAGAAAAAGTCATCTCGTAATATATAATTACAATTTAAAATAACTGTTTTCTATTTTAAAATGTAATATACTCATGTAATGCCAAGCTGAATTTTCAGCATCACTTTTGAATGGCAGTGTACATGTTTGTATACGAGTATGCCTGAATATATTGTGTATATGAATATGTACATAATTATATTAATATATGTAATTGTAAGAATTGTAAACAATAAGCTTAATTTTACATTTACTTAAAATGCTAATTACTGCTGCTACAGTATAGTATAGTGCAGTGCAAGCTGAAAATCAACTGTCACCAGCCTGTCTCTGTACTATCTGAAAGTCATCAATATGACATTAGTTAACATGAGATCAGTGAAAAAAAGAACAATATGTAACGTAAAAAGGCAACCGCAACCCGTGTTTATACAACTTAACGTTAGCCTGAAATAAGTTACGTTTTTAAAATAACGGTAATTGAACACTAATCCTCAAAAATTACCTGATTTGATATTTAAAAAAAAACATAGCTATAACTACATACTCATGCTACATACATTTGTCGGTGTGTTGTATAAATATATAAAATAAATGCATTTATTGACTCCTTATTACCAGAAATCGCAGTTTTGTCACTCCATCAGTTTGAATGGCCGCCAACGCACTTCCTGGAACTATCTGAAGTCTACATGAATCACGTGACAACCAAACATTTCGAACTTCCGTTGTCGCAACTCTCTCTCTCTATGGCTCTGTACAGCACTATATAAGCAGTTTTTAGAAGTTGCTCCCTTTTCACTATATTGTTAAAGGGATAATTCACCCAAACATGTATATTGTCAGCATTTATTCAAGTTTTTCTAAATTCAAACCTTGATTCAAGTTTCTCATAAAATGTATTGATTTGGTCTAAAGAGAGAAGAATTAATGATTATTATTGTTTGAAGACTACATAAAAAAATAAATAAATAAAAACTGCCAAAAAAAATGTTGGTTACTGCAGTTTGACTAAAAGTTGACAAAAATGCAATGACTTTTTGTCGAGTAAAACTAGACTAAAACTATGAAAGATTCAAAATACTAAACATTTTTTTTCTCAAGATAAAGACTGACTAAAAAAAAAATGTCAAAATGAGCAAGAGATTGATCCCCTTTCTATGTCACGGGTGAGTGAAATTTAAGTGTTTTTTTTTTTTTTTACATGCTTGCAGAGAAAAGCTTACAAATTTTTTATTTTTATTTTTTTATTTATTTTTTTTTTTACTGGGATGTTCTTTATCATGTTGTAGATGCACCGGGGACTGATTATAGCACTTACAAAACATGTCAAATTTTCATGATATTATATTCTATTAATATAACAGATTTACTATCTTATCTTCTCCACAACCTGTTTCCCTTGGTGTTTTTACATGTAGAAAGTTTCCATTTGTCCAGTTTCTAGTTTTTTGGGGAAATGAAATGGCTAAAACATAAAATAAAAATTTGGTGATAAGTTGATAAGGTCATGCGCTGATCATTCAAAATCAGTCGATCATACAGAGAGTTAAAGTGCACCGCAGACCCTTCTCATACTCCAAATGTTGTTCTGAAACCAGGATTAATGTTAGTGTAGTGACGTCATGCAAGATCTGCTTTAAAATATAGCTATTTATTATGTTTACAGTCAGAAACCTCATTTGATAATGTATATAAAAAATAAGCTTTACAATTTATAAAAAAAAAGAAATGTGAAAAATTAAAAACATTGAAAAACAAAACTTAATTAATTAGTCAAATGTGTCAACTTAAGGTGCAGTGCAGTTAAACTGCCGTCGGCTGTGCAGTGTTGGAGCTTTAGTTCCCAGCACCACTGAACTGATCTGAAATCAGGCTTTTAAAGGTCATGTAAATGCTTTAACCTGCTGCAGTGCTGGCTGAACAAAAATTCATCATCTCCAGATTACAATAAGTACAGTAAATTTGTGAATAACTAAAACATTAAATAATACATTCAACATTAAATACATTCAACCATAGCACACAATATAAAATTGTCTTTGTGATATTTAACAATCATTACATAAGATTGCAGTGTTATTGGCTTTATGTTATGTGATGCTCTCCACTCCTGACTGCTTCATCTCCAGAAATCCATTTATTTCGGACATATTAAACACTTGAGACAAAAACAGAATCAGTTATTGATATTGAATCATTGAATATATATATATATATATATATATATATATATATATATATATATATATATATATATATATATATATATATATATATATATGAGAGTATGTAGGCCTACGTATTTATGTAATTATTATTTTGACTGAATAATAATATATATATTCTATTTCTTATTATCTTACACAATTTTGCTTCTTAAAATATATTTAGCAAGATATATTTAAAGGCAAACTCAACATAATGATTAAGAAGAGGACCAGAAAACAAATTGTTAGAGGTCACTCGTTAAAGGACCATATGTAAGGCATTTTGCTTTTGTTTTTATAATGAACATAAATTATATTATCATATTTAAAAAGAAATTAAAGACCAGATTGTAAAAAGCAGTAACCAAAAGAAACAACACGACTCACCAGTCTGAACAACACTCCATACACACTTCTACAATATCACAACATCCAGGAAAACTGTCCGTACATACTTCACAAATCTCACACACATCCAGCATGCTGCTTTGATGACGTTGATGACAGTGACACGTGCATTCAGTGATGCAGTTGTCCTTGCAGCTCTCACACAATTCTTTGCTGTTCTCACAACCCATAACTTGACCAGCAAAATGAATTGAGTTTGAGTTTGTGTGGAAACATTCTACAATCTTAAACAATCTACTTTGTGTTATCAGATTTGCATGTAGGTGCTTCAGCATGTGAGGCAGCACAGTCCAGCCAATCCACTGGTCTCACGTGACGAGAATTTGCAGAAAATATGCATCTGACCAAACTGTATGCAAATGACACATGGCTGCGCACACACTGATTCAGAAGCCTCTCTTGTGGCATCAACTACTGTGAACTCTTCTCCAAAACAACCTGCGACATCTGAGATTTGTTTAGACAATCTCTGGATGAAAAACCCATTCTGCTAATGACCTGCTAAATAACGACTGGCATGTAGCAGCTCGATGAAGCCAAGAGCAGGCAGTAGCACCAGGCAGATCCATATTGGACAATGAGTTTAGACCCATACGTCAATTTGAATGCTAAATATCAAAATGTATTGTTTTCATGATCTGAGCAGCCAGTTATTTGTCACAATAATAATAATAATAATAATAATAATAATAATAATAAAATAAACATTGTGGACCACAAATGTATTTGTCCATTTTAAAGGGGTCATATGATGTGTTTTCATGTTCATGTTTTAGGATGTTTTAGGAAGACTGGGCATAGAGGAGCTACAAAAATGTACAGTACACTGTATAAAGTGATTCTCTATATTTATTCAATAAAATTGTGTCAAAAATTTACAAGCAATATTATTAATTAAATTTAACACATTTTAATTAAGTAGAAATAATCATTCAAAATGAGTAGAATAACATGAAAAAAATAAGTAAATTTTACACAAAAATATTGATTTCATTGGACAAAAAACAAACAAACAAAAAAACACTATTCTAAAGAATACTATGTTATGCATGCCAGGCCAGTAGTTGGCGATCATGAAACACCCTTCGAAAACATTATATGCATGCACATGACATCAGCCTTTTTACAAATTCACATTTTTGTTGCTTACATAGATATGATAAAGGCAGCATGTTCAAAAGGCTGTGTCTTAAGGCCCCCAAAACAGAGTTATTGAAGACACCTATAGTTCACGAACAAAATCACTGAAGGAAAAAAAAGAATTAATTTGCTTACCATTGTAGTGGTCAGTGTTTGCTTTAGTTGGACTCTTGACCCTTAAAATTTTAAACTGATTTTTTTTGGTTGCTAGTTGTGATGCAGCAGCTAGACAAGCCAAGAAGGAAATTAGATCAGATGGTGTTACTTGTTTTTGCATCATCATTTGATCTGAGTTGGGTGTGTCTTATCAATGACAGGTGTCCTGTGGTTGTACAATATAAGTTTAGGTGTTTTCAGCATTATCCGAGAAATTCTTAGAAGCACCTCTGATCAAAACCTTGTTAATGAAAAAATTTCATTTAGGCACACAGACATCAAGAATCAGCCTGAGAACCTCAACTATGGTGACAATCAAAACGCATGTTACACTGCATTCTGGGTGCCACCAATCAAAACTCATGTATGGCTCCCATCATGCTTTGCGGCATGAATAAATTATGAGCAACAATTCTATAGTAGCTTGTTTTGTGATTCTTACAGTTAGTCTAAATATGCTGTTTGTCACCATTCCTGAGATTAATACGCTGGTTCTTGATGTCACTGTCTGCCAAAAGAAAGTTCCCCTCTCTCAATCAGAATACTTAAACTCACAATTACACTGAAAACTCCAGGCCTTTTATTGTTGAATCACAAGGCTGCTATAATGAATGTTAATGTAACTCAGAGATCAGGCTCTGAATGAGTTCAGATATTCAGGTAAAATAAAGATTATGTAAAAGCATAACCATCACCACCTAATCATCTTTTTTCTTAGCTTGCTAGCTGTTATAACTGAGTTACAACAGCAACACAAAAAGTAATGTTAAACCATCAAGGGTCAAGAGCACAACTAAAGCAAACACTGACCACTATAATGGTAACCTATAATTTACCCTTTGATTCTGTTTGTGAACTTTAGGTGTCTTCTATAATTCTGTTTTGGGGGCCTTAAGACACAGCCTTTTGAACATGATGCCTGTATCATATTTATGTAAGCAACAAAAATCTGAATTTGTAAAAAGGCTGATGTCATGTGCATGCATATAATGTTTTCACAGGATGTTTCATGATCGCCAACTACTAAAATATTTTTGTGTAAATTTTACTTATTTTTTCATGTTATTCTACTCATTTTGAATGATTATTTCTACTTAATTAAAATGTGTTAAATTTAATTAATAATATTGCTTGTAAATTTTTGACACAATTTTATTGAATAAATATAGAGAATCACTTTTTACAGTGATGTGGAAAAAATCATGTTTTTTAACATTAAAGCATACCAACGTGTTCTATTACACCAGTACACAAAATAATGATCTTTGACAACTTTAATAGGTCTGTGTCTAATTTGAATAGTTTGTAGTAAGGAGTGACAGGTGAATTTACATGGACTTCAACAGCAGAAGATAGGAAGTGTTTTTCCCTGCCTTTTAAATGTTCAAGCACATTTGTTTGTTGTCTGCAGCACGACAAACAATCTTTCAATCAAATTAAGCAGCAAGACAGAAACACTTTGTACTCACACAATCACAACATGATCTTTTTAGCAATGGGATATTTTTTTTATTTTTTATTCTCATGTTCAGTCCTCTGCAGATTTAATTGAAAATCAGCACCAACCTTGAGACTCCTTCATACAAATTAAAGTGTTAGTTCACCCAAAAATGAAAATTAGTCCATGAATTACTCACCCTCAAGGCATCCTAGGTGTATATGACTTTATCTTTCAGATGAATACAATCAGAGTTATATTAAAAACTGACTTTGATATTCCAAGCTGTTTAATGGCAGTCATCGAGTGTTGCAGTGCATTACTCCAAAAGAAGTTAAATACATTTAATCTATGCATAATGTGCATATTTGTGTGTTTACATTAGTCATGATGGGTGCTCCTTAAGGCTGTTGCTGGTTTGGAACAGAGACAAAGAGAGAAAGACTCTCCATTTCAGTTCATTCACCAAGCGTTCAAAATGAATGAAGTCAGATACTGTCACTTAAAACCTCTGATAAACAACCTCTATGAATCTCTGTGAGACTTCTGTTGACATCGCAGCCATACATGTGACCACGGCCGCATTAACAATAGGGCTAGGCGGGGCTAAAGAGGGGGCCTCTGATTGGCTGTGGAGCAGATTGACTACTAGCCATCTTATTGCCAAAGTCTTACCATGCCCACCACAAATTAGGCCAGTTATTTAGTGGCGCTTTGCCGACTATTCCATGCATTATCATGGAATTGTTATCATTAATATTAAAGTGACCGTTCGCAAAGACCCGCCTCGTTTAGTTACTGTGTGACAAGCCAGACAGCTCTTCATGTCACACACATCATGTTCTCACTCACGCAGTGAAAAATACATCGCGAGGCAAAGACTAACGTTACAATGAGTGATTATGCGCCGAAATACAAGAGAGAGCTCGGAGCAGCCTACTGGGTTGCCAACCGTTCCATATTTGACACATAAAAGTCTTGTTCCGTATTGAACTGATATGGAACGCACTTTGTTACATATTTTTGAGAATCAATTCAGTGCAAATCCATGACAGACACACACATAGCTTCTAATAAATATGTCAGACTATGAACGAAGACATTTGTAGGCTATGTTAAAAAAAAAAAACCCTGACGGTACTGTAGACAGGCCTACTTATTTCTCCCCATTTGTCTATGATCAGTGTAGCGTTTTAACATCTTGGAACAAGAAGAAGGAGAAAAAGAAAAGAGCATAAAAGTATAGAATTGAATGGGAAAATGACTACCCGTGGCTGGAATGCATGAGGGACAATTAATACAAGGCCAATTGTACCATTTGCCATCGTGTTTCTTCTGTTTGTCACGGCGGAGTGTGTGATATTAAGCAGCACGCATCAGGCGATAATCACAAGAGGAGTGAGAGGCTGCGGGCGCAGGAGGGAGCGACGTCAAGGTTCCTTGTCCATCAGACTCCAGAGGCTGATATAATGGTAGGCTATGTAATCATGTGGATTTTTAAAACTCAAATATAGTTTATAAGAAAGTGATTATATTAAAAGAGATAGTAAAGGTTTAGCCTAACATTCCATATACTGTACATCTCCCCAGTGTTCCCCCTTGTTGTGTTCCTGTCTCCCGCTCCCTCATAATGTGGCAACCATTTCTGACGAATTTCTTAATAAGATATCTGGAGGATGGAAATAATTATTAGTTAATTAATAATTGTTTTTTTTATGTATTATTGTTTTGTACTGTAAAGAAAGTTAACTATAATAGAAGTTTAATTATATAAAACATATTTGCACTACACTTCCTTAAAATGCTAATTAAATTAAAAATATTATTTTTTTGCACTGGAAAGAACATTCCTTAAAATTGTGTCTAATTAAATTAAAAATATTATTATTTTTTGCACTGGAAAGAACATTCTAGAAGTCTAATTCTATTGAATAAGTTTGCACAAGGCTACAGAAAACTGCTCTGTTTATTTTTCTTCAAATGCAGTCTAAGCAGATTTGAAGTTTTGAATGTTATATGTTGTATTTGTTTAAGTGAAAATTAAAATGTATTATAAACTAAACAAATCCATGGTTCATTGTTGGCAAAATGATCATGATAGCCTTTATATTTCACGTCTATGTGGTTCAGTCTTGTTTACTGATTAGGCCTACTTTGCTAATCTATAAATATATAGGCCTAATAAGTAGTATTATAATATGCTATAATTTATAAAATATATTTATCAAAATGTATCAATTAGTTTCCACAATATTCACCAAAAGTCATCATTTCAGGGGCTATTTTCAAAAATTTCTGTGGGGGCATGTCACCGGGAGAGAATTCATTTAGTAAATGCTGGTTTTGAGACCATGGTGAACTTGAGATTGTTTTGCACAGGGCACTTGACTTGAGTTCAGACCTTGAGGTCTTAAAGTGACAGAAGCTGCTAATAAAGCTGCGGTCGCCATTTGTGTCAATGTTAATCAAACATCAGAAAGAAAGTAATTTACTGCACTTGACTGAATCACTTTTGTAAAATAAATAAGATTGAATGTTGTATTTATAGTGAAAACTATGTATTGTATATTTGATTACTTTATACAATATACTATTTTTCAGTCTTTTAAGTTTTTTTTAAGTAGCTATTTTCTTAATTGTATATTATAAAGGAATTGTCAGCTGTTATTCTGAATGATTCTAGATTATATTTATGTAAAACAACTTCAGCAGTGTTTTTGAAAAATGCGGGGTTATTTCTCTCTCACTATAGTTGGTGACCTAAAGTGGGGGGGGGGGGGGGGGGCTGCAGTACCTCATAGCCCCGGGGCCCAGTGAGCTCTTAATGCGGCCCTGCGCATGACTGTGTCCATGTTTGCATGATTATAAAAACACACACATGTACAAGCATTATCACACATGTTTGCTTGATTATATGGGGAAGTCGGGCCAAATAAACTATTTGTCATCAATTAAACGCTGCGTACACATTAACAGATCGTTCAGCACACATGGTGGAAATGATGGTTAGTTGCAGTTTGTTCATGAAGCTCCTTGGGGACGAAAAGAACTGGACAATAAATCAGTCTGTAAAAAGGGGTTTAAAGCTAAAACTAATGAACTCATGAACATCAAAGCAAATGCTCAGCTTACATTAATGTGTAATATCAGAAAAGAAAATTCAGTTAACAATTGTGTACATGTGAATTTCTCTTTTTTTTTTTCCAGAGGTGGGTAATCCAGGGGCCAAAGAGTAAAAGTCCTGCCATATTTTTGTTCCACCCATAAAGTCAGCAGCTTATTTCACCAGATGAGAAACCAACTAGTCTTGAGTCAAATCCCAAGTCCTCAAAGAGTTAAAGTTATTGAGATAAGTAACTAATTAAATGATGATTGTGCATTAATGATTAACACCTGCTATTATTGAGAACTACAGCGGATCAGATGTTGATGTTTTAATGGTTTAAATGATGCCACCATCATGGAGATCAGTGTTTGGTTTAGTTGTGCTCTTGACCCTTGACTTGTTGTGTCAGATCGTGTCTGTAGGTGATGTTGAGGAGAAAAGAGATGTGTGATATATGAAGAACATATAATCACAATGAGCTGCTTTAATTATGTCTTTAATAATGTTGTTGTTTTTTTTCACTTGTTTAGGTTTTAAATAATCCCAGTGAAACTACAACTTACACAAAAAAAGCATTGTTCTAATATTTACAGGGAGTGAATTGTTTAATTTGTGTAACACATGTAGAAATCTAAACTCCAGCGCTTGCTTTTTAGACACACACACAGATATCAACAACCAGCATATGAATCTCTACAACGGTGACAATCAACAAAAGGATTCATGTTGCAATACATGAAAGACTCCAATAATGCACTTCAGTATGAATAATTATTTTCACCACTGTTGAGGATCATATGATAAATGGTCATGGCTAAATGCCTAATACCAAACTGCGTTTTTATTATTATTATTTTTTTAATATTGAAGCTTTATGGTGGCATTTATATAATGAGATTTCTCTCATTTTAGTGAGAGTGACATACAGTTAAGTATTGTGACCCAAACTCAGAATTCATACTCTACATTTAACCAATCCAAAGAGCACATACAGAGCAGTGAAAAGACAGCAGTCCTCTCTAACAACTAATGTTTTCATTTAAAAGTAGAGTCAATAAATTTCAATCAAGATCACATAGGCATTAAAAGTATAAGTTACCTGCTAGATCAAGATTTGCATCAGCATTGCACAAATGATTGCTGTAAAGCAATAATGCAATTGCTTAGAAGCAAATTTATCAAAAACGCTTAAAGGCTCAAGAGCTCAACTGAAGCAAATACTCACCACAATTATGGTGGCACAGTTTTTTTTCTTCCAGTTGATTTAATCCAAGGCTGTGGTTAAAGTCAGTTGTAGTGCTTGTGTTTCTCTTTTCTTCAGTGATGTTGATTGTTAACAGCAGGTGTTCATCACTAATGCACAATCTTCATTTAATTAGTTACTTAATTATCTAATTAACTTTAACTATTTGAGGACTTGGGATTTGACTCAAGACTTGTTTGTGACTTGGAAGGAATGACTTGGTTCCTCCTCTGATGAAATCATCTTCTGAGTTCATGGGTAGAGCAAAAATATGACAGGACTTTTACTCTTTGGCCTCTGGATTACCCACCTCTGGTTTTTTCATCATTCAAATCAATAAACCTAAACCAGCAAAGAAGGCAATATAGAAATGTTCTGACACACCTCTGAACCTGACCGTGTTATACACGCAGTATGGAAGAGAAAATAATAATGATTAAAGAAAATCAGCTAATCAGCTGTGTTTAGGTCAGCGTACAAAGAAGCTCATTTGAGTGACAGTATTAAGCCCCTTCCTCTCACACGGATATACAGGCAAAGGCAGGAGAAAATACTTTCAGCTGAATAACACCATTCTCACACACACATCTATGTGTGACAACTCTGTGTGTGTGTGTGTGTGTACTGTATTTCAGTTCAATCGAATGTCATGAAGTCTTTGGCGGAAAGCTGAAGGTTATTGCTGATAGGCTGTCCCACTCAGTGGCGCCTGCACAATCCAATCACGTTTGAGAGGGAAACAACAAATTAAGGGTTTCCGAGGGCCGCTGCTGGCCATATGGGTGCTCTAAGCAGGATTGTATTGTTGTGCCCCCCTTCCTAAAATATGATGATGGAAAAAACACCTACTATAGGGGTGAAAATAGAACTTTAATCAAATAAAAAAGTAAATTAATAAATTGTATTATTTACAAATTGCAATTGTAGCTCTCAACATTTACCTGTGGCTATAACTTTATTATGACTCTAATTTATTTTATAGTCTCAAGCATTCAGAAATCATGCAAAAGGAAATTAAGCAGTTTTACTATTATAAAACCATGGTTAATTTTTGTAAGGGTTGTGATATGCATGTTTTTGTTGAAGAAATTATAAAGGCTGTGTCATCTATAGCCAAAAGGTGGCCAAAAATGAAAGATTAAGTGAATATTTGAATTAAATGTTTGGTCAGTAGCCTAAACAAGGATTTGATTGTCATGTAAGTGTAACAGCAGGAATTACATGGCATTTGGCTCCCTTTGCAGGCACTAGTAATAACACGTACATAAATTGTTAACTTTGTATTTGCCTACATTATGTATTTTAACAGTGTTATTATTAACCAATCATTATTGACTCATTGTTTTTTATATAATGCATTTTAAGTCATTTTAAAGGCTATTGATGGCTTAGGTCTGTTTTTATAGCAACAACAACAACAACAAATAATACAGTATATTAATACTTCTTTGTAAATTATTATTTGAAGTTACAAAAACAATGGTTAATTTGCAGTTACCATGGCTACAAGAACGATGATTCGTGGTGTTATTGTTAAAACCATGGGTAATTTTCTTAAGGGAACCTGAAAAAAAAAACTTTCTCAGGAATGTGCCTGAAAGTGATACACTGGCCTTGTTTACCTAAATGATTTATAATTTATTTTAATATATATTAAAAATGTAGAAGGTGTGCATTGTAGCTGACACCTAAATGAACACATTACAATTGTTTTATGACTGCAAGTCTTTCTCCTCAAATGCTATTGAGCTTCAAATTTGCGTTTGAGCCCATGTGAAAAAGTAGCATATTTTACATTTGATTTACAGATTATTTTAATAAATATCAAACGTTCAATTCAATTGTGCATTATAGCTCTCACCTAGATGAACAATTACAGTTGTTTATATGACTGTAATCATTCTCCTCAAATGCTACTGATGTTAGAAAAATTTATACCAATATCGCATGTAACTTTAGAGATGGTCCCCAAGTAAATGTACTCTGTTAATGTCCGGCTCTGATATTAACTAGTGATCCACCATAAGCATGTATAAAACATATACAAAACACAATATGCAAGAACAGTAACAGCATACACAATGCCCTAAAGTATATGTGATTTAATTCAAAGAAAGGTTTTTCTATGAATTAATTAGAGAAGAGTCCCTTCTCTAATTAATTCATAGAAGTCGTGGCCTAATGGTTAGAGAGTCGGACTCCCAATTGAAAGATTGTGAGTTCGAGTCCTGGTCCGGCAGGAATTGTGGGTGGGGGGAGTGCATGTACAGTTCTCTCTCCACCCTCAATACCACGACTTGGGTGCCCTTGAGCAAGGCATTGAACCCCCAACTGCTCCCCGGGCGCTGCAGCATAAATGGCTGCCCACTGCTCCGGGTGTGTGTGCTCACAGTGTGTGTGTGTGTGTGTTCACTGCACTGTGTGTGTGCATTTCGGATGGGTTAAATGCAGAGCACAAATTCTGAGTATGGGTCACCATACTTGGCTGAATGTCACTTCACTTCACTTCCTTTTTATGTGCATTATGTGTCTGTTTTTGAGATACTTGAGTTAAGAGTTACTTTGCCACATTCCTGGGAGCCGTAAACCCAGTGTTATCAGAGAGTGGGCCTTTGGTTGCTAGGGAATCAGAGGTCTGTTCTGTCCATTTTGAGGTGATAGTTGTATTTCGGGGGAAGTGTCCATAGACCCTTTGGTTAGATGAGGGGGCGTTAGATATTATTTGTTAAATGTAACAAACAGTTATGTGTCTGATTGGTCCAAATGCTACACACTTAAAACAGTAGAATGCATTCATTAAATGTATAACAAGTGTATTTTTGGTTTGATTGTTTGTTTGTTTAACAACTGGTGTTTGAGACCAAATGAAATTATTTTTGCCAAAACTTGTAAATTGCAAAAATGAGTTACATCATCTGTAACTCATGTGCAAGGCTTCTGGTCTCATCCACTTCCAGTTATTTTAGATCACTGTAAAAAATTGTGCCGTTAAATAACAGTAATTTACTGGCAGCAGGGGTAGTATATTAGCAGTAATGTACTGTTAATTTACAGCTTTCAACCATTAATTTATCACTGTTATTTTTTTACAGTATTTTACCGTAAATTATACACAGTAAAAGCCAGAGTGTTAAATTAACACTGCTTGGAGCATATATGGTCCCACAAGAGTGTTAAAGTAACTCTGAAGCAGTGTTAAAGTAACACTGAAGCAGAGTTGAAGTTAATGAGATAATTAAGACATTAATTGAGTTATGATTGAGGACTATTGAAGACACCTGATGTTAACAAGCAGAATCACCAACCTAGAAAATCACAATTATAGTGGTCAGTGTTTGCTTTAGTTGGGATCTTGGCTTGTGACTTTTTAATTTTAAAAATTGTTTGGCATGCCAAGAGCAAAAATCATCAGGTGGTGATGATTATGTTTTAATATAATCTTTGTTTCACCTTAATCACTGAACTCATTTACAGTAAGGATGGCTGAAGCGAAACAGTCGTTCCGAAGCTTTGCGAGATCCCGAAGCGCAGATGTGTCGAAACACTGATCCGAAGCGTGATTCGAAACACCCATGTCACGTGACTATGACCAAACGAAGCCTCGAAGTGTTTCACTAATTGTTTCATCAGGTGTGGTCCGCCGAATCAGCGTTTGATTGGAACGGTCGGGAACAGACCACACAATCGCACATCTGTATAAAAGTGAAATAAACGCATTTTGACCTCGTGGGTTTTTGTGAGAGGAGTTTGACTTTGAGATAGCGGATTTTTGGTGATATAGTGACATAGTGCGATTTGATTAGTTATAGGCAATTTAGACTTACATTTAAATTTACACAACACATTGACTGAGAGGCTAGAGACAGACAGAGTATACATATAGTGACACATTAATAGATACATAGATATAAATATATATAGACAGCTAGATTAATAGATAGATACATATATAGATAGATTACAGATACATATATAAATACATATATTATAGATAGATACATATATATAGATAGATTATAGATACATATATAAATACATATATTATAGATAGATACATATATAGATACATAGATTATAGATACATATCTAGATACATAGATCGATTCATATATAGATAGATAGATAGATTTGGATAGATAGATAAAATGGAAGCTCCCCAGAAGAGATGCCGTACATCTGTGGTGTGGGAGCATTTCCATTTAGAAATAAAGTGAGATGTGTGTATTGTGATCGGCAGCTAGCCTACTGCAACAATACATCATCCATGATGCGCCATTTGAGGAGCACTCATCCTGCCATTTTGCAGGGTGCAGAGGATGGCATTCCCCCTGTACCTAGGCCTGCTACTGACACTGCTGGGCCATCTAAGCAAGGTATGCATTGTTTGGGATATAATTATAATTGAAATATAATTACAACCTTTTGGGACACTGTTTATAAAGTTTATAAGTTATATAAAGCACTGATTATAAACACTGGAAGGTTTCCAAATACCAGTACAATGAACCAGTAGGCTATACTTTTAATAGATGTGCACTAACTGAAGCTGTATTTTTCCAATGTATTTGTCTGAAAGTATGTTTTGTCTTCTCTTTTAAAAGTCAGACAGAGGGAATTGGATGAGGCTCTTATAAACATGGTGGTGAAGGATCTGCAGCCCTTCACCATCGTGGACGATGAGGGATTCAGGGCATTTGTGAACAAGCTTGATCCAAGCTATGTCCTCCCATCCCGGAAGGTGCTTAAAATAATGGTCAGCGAAAAGTACAACAAAGCCAAGGAGAAGACAATGGAGGACCTACAAAAGGCAGAATTTGTTAGCCTTACAGCTGACATGTGGTCCTCCATTAATATGGATGGATATCTTGGTGTGACTTGCCATTACATAACACCAGAGGCAAAAATGGCAACTGTTGTACTGGGTGTAAGGAGGTTTTACCAAACCCACACAGCCCAGCATCTCATGGAGGCTAAAGCCTTGCTAATGGCTGAGTGGGGAATAACCTCCAAAGTTCAGTGCATGGTGACTGACAATGCATCTAACATGATCCTAAGTGCCCAGCTACTCCACCTTCGCCATGTCCCATGTTTTGCTCATACTTTAAATTTGATTGTGAAAAAGGCACTAGATCAAACCCCAGTCATCAATGAAATACGCCAGAAGGCCAGAAAGATAGTGGGGTTGTTCAGATCCTGCTGCAAAGCAAAGGACAAGCCTGTGGAGATGCAGAGCTTGATGGGAAGACCAACTCTGAAACTGATACAGGAGGTTGACACGAGATGGAACAGCACATTTGACATGCTACAGCGCTTGTATGACCAACGTGTGGCTGCTGCACTTTCCAACTTAAACAATGATACTGCTCCCCTGACAAGTATTGATTATGACATTATTGAACAATCATTGTCAATACTGCAACCATTCAAACTCGCAACAACAGAGATGTCAGAGGAAAAGAGAGTGTCTGCTTCAAAGCTTATACCACTGTACAGGATGTTGCAGCACAAGCTTGCACAGAAAAAAGGAAATGCAACGCAGGAATCAACTGTTCAATTAGGTAGGCCACAATGACCATACTACCCATGTGATTGGCCATAACTGTCATATTATTGTCATTATTATAAATATGTGTTTCTCCTGTTTTGGCTCATAGGCTCACATCTGCAAGAAGGTCTGCACTCCAGATGTGGAGGTTATGAGAGTTTTAGAGCCTTGGCACTGGCTACACTGCTGGACCCAAGGTTAAAAAATGTGGCATTTGGAAATGCTGCCAAAGCCCAGGAAGCTGAAAAGCATATCACACTGGAGTGTGCTTCACTGATGCGTTCAAACACAAATCCTGGTGAGCAGTTTCAGTCTGTGTTATGTTATGTAATCTGAATCATGTAATATAATATATCCTTCATATATGCCGTCAGTTTAGGATTTGTTACTAATTGCTGTTTTCATTTTTATTCAGACCCAGAAATGTCAACATCACACCCATCATCATCATCATCACCATCAACATCAACACCAGTAGAAACACAGGACAGTTTATGGGAACTTTTTGATACTCGCATCCATCAAACCAAGATGATACACAATGCTACAGCTGATGCCACAGTGGAAGTGAAAACATACATCAACGATGCGTATTTGCCCAGAACTCATGATTCACTAACTTACTGGAAAGAGAGAGCAGTAATCTTTCCTCATTTGTATGTCCTTGCAAAAAAATATCTTTGTATGCCAGCAACAAGTGTCCCTTGTGAGAGGATTTTTTCAAAGGCTGGAGAAATTATCTGTAAAAAAAGAAGTAGGCTAAGTCCTTCCACAGCAGATAAATTAATATTTTTGAATAAAAATCTCTAAAAAAGTGAGACATTGTGGCTTGATTTCTTTTATTAATATTCATTTTTCATGACCAAAATAACATTATGCACAGTGAGGAGCCTATAGGTTACAAGCTTCACATATTAGAACATTATAATAATAAAAAACAACACATTTTTTAATGGCTCGTCAAGGTTGTTTCAGATCAACACCTGCAAGTGACCACTAGGTGTCACCGTTGAGACGGGTGTCGGATTGATTCGAAGCCTCGAAACAATATGGCACATTTGGTTCAACTGTTTCATTGGTTCACGAGGCCTCGATTTTGCCATCACTAATTTACAGTCGTTTCTCAAAGTAAAATTTCCATTATTGATTGTAACAGCTTTGGTTCCTCAATAAATGAATCTGTATTTGTATCTATACATTTTGTAGACATCTCTTACTAGCAATTCTGATTTTAATTTTTTTTTTTTATTAAGGAGACTTTTTTTAAGGCACACACAGATAACAAGAATCAGCGTATGAATATCAACAATGGTGACAAACAGCATATTCAGATAAACAGATCTACTCTGAACATCACAAAACTAGATACTAAAAGTTCACATAAAAAAAAAATATATATATAGTTAGAATAAAAAGTTACAACATCAGTTCACAATTTATTCATGCCGCAATGCATGATGGGAGCCATGGATGAGTTTTTATTGGCTACAACATATTTTTTGAAGGTCACCGTTGTTGTGATGCTCACGCTGATTCTTCATGTCTGTGTGTCTAAACTAAATATTTTTTTCTTAATGTAGAGCTAGCTTTTAAAAACATTTCGTATTATGCCAAAGAAATGTTGGATATCTTGCTTTTCTTTTGCCTAATTTATATATGCAGGAAAGAAACCCCAACTCAGGCATTCAGGTCACTCCATAACAATTAGTTCAAACCACAATCAATGCCACACGATTTAGCTCTGATCTGTCTGTATGTTATAACTCAGTTTCCACAGCCACACAAAATTTAAAGTTAATAACTAAAGGGTCAAGAGCCCAACTAAAACAAACACTGACCACTATAATGGTGAGACACAAATTGTTTGGTAATTCTGCTTGTTAACATCAGGTGTCTTCAATAATGCTCAATCATAACTCAATTAACTTCTTAATTATCTCATTAACTTCAACTCTGCTCCAGTGTAACTTTTAACACTGCTTCAGTGTTTTTATATGTGTCCACACTCAGTGTTAAATTAACACTGCACTGTTAAACCAAACAAGTAACTTAACTCAAACCGTTTGAGTAAACAGATATCCTTAAAAACCTGACAAATTAGTTTTTCTCAAACCATTTGAGGAAACCGATTGACTTAAACCATTTAAGTGCTCTGAACTTAATTTAGTTGAGTTCACTGAAAGAAGATTTACATTGCAATTAAATAATGAAGTGATTAATTGAGTGATAATTGAGCATTAGTGATGAACAGCTGCTGTTAACAAAACATAATTAATGAAGAAAAGAGAGAAAGGAACTACAACTGACTTCAGACCAGAGGTGTGTAATCCAGGGGCCAAAGAGTAAACTTCCTGCCATATTTTTGTTCCACCCATAAAGTCAGCAGCTTATTTCACCAGAGGAGGAACCAATTCATTCCTTCCAAGTCACAAACTAGCCTTGAGTCAAATCCCAAGTCCTCAAAGAGTTAAAGTTAATGAGATAATTAAGTGACTAACTAAATAAAGATTGTGCATTAATGAATAACACCTGCTGTTATTGAGAACTACAGAGGATCAGATGTTGATGTTTTATTGGTTAAAATGATGCCACCATCATGGAGATCAGTGTTTGGTTTAGTTGTGCTCTTGGCCCTTGATGTTTTGTGTCAGATCTCTCTCTGTAGTTCCTCATGTATTGCTGTGGAGAAAATAGATCTGTGATATATGAAGAACGTATAGTCACAATTAGCTGGTTTACTTCTATCTCAACTAATGTATTTTCTCTCTTTTCACATGTTTAGGTTTGGAAGGATTTCAGTAAAAAAAAATTGCAATGTAACTACAGCATACACACAAAAAATACTGTTCTAATATTTATCACAGGAAGTGAATTTTTAAATTTGTGTAACACACAACAGAAATCTGAACTCCTGTGCTTGCTTTTTAGACACACACACAGATAACAAGAACCAGCAGATGAATCTCTAAAATGGTGAAAATCAACAAAATGCTTCATGTTGCAATACATGAAAGACTCCCATAATGCACTGCAGTATGAATAAATATTTTGATATGATAAATGGTCATGGCTAAATGCTTAATCCCAAACTGTGTTTTTATTTTTCCTTATTATTGAAGCATTATGGTGGCATTTACGTAATGAGATTTCTTTCTTTTTGTGAAAGTGATATACAGTTAAGTATGGTGACCCAAACTTAGAATTCGTACTCTGCATTTAACCCATACAAAGTGCACCAACAGAGCAGTGAACAGACAGCAATCCTCTCTAACCACTAATACACAAATTCTTTTATTTAAAAGTCTAATCAAGAAACGTAAATCTAGATCACACAGACATCAAAAGCATAAGTTATCTGTTAGATCAATATTTGTATCAGCATTGCACAAATGTTTGCTGCAAAACAATAATGCATTTGCTTTGAAACAAATTTATAAAAGCTGATTAAAGCCTCAAGAGCTCAACTGAAGCAAATACTCACCACAATTATGGTGGCACAGTTTTTTTTTCTTCCAGTTGATTTCATCCAAGGCTGTGGTTAAAGTCATTGTAGTTATTGTGTTTCTCTTTTCTTCAGTGATGTTGATTGTTAACAGCAGGTGTTCATCACTAATGCACAATCTTCATTTAATTAGTCACTTAATTATCTCATTAACCTTAACTCTTTGAGGACTTGGGATTTGACTTAAGATTAGTTTGTGACTTGGAAGGAATGACTTGTTTCCTCCTCTGATGAAATCAGCTACTGAGTTCATGGGTGGAGCAAAAATATGGCAGGACTTTTACTCGTTGGCCCCTGGATTACCCACCTCTGCTTCAGACACAGCCTCACTAAAACCTGACAAGTTATGTTAACTCAAATCAATTGCCTTAAACTAGGGCTGTGCGATATATCGAACGATATGATCATGCGCATCTAATCAGTAAAGCTGCTTCCATGATCACCGCTAAAATCTCCATCACCTGCTTATAATTGGAGTGGCATTTAATAGACAGAGCCGTAGATCGCTGACAAGCCACGCCATATCGCGTTCATTATCGTAGATGAATCGCCTTCGATAATGAACGCGATATGGCGTGGCTTGTCAGCGATCTACGGCTCTGTATATCAGAGGTTGGACTTTCAAGTCACAAGCAAGTCTTCAAGTCATATTCAAGTCCTCAAAGGGTTAAGGCTAAAGAGATTATTAAGTGACTAATTAAATGATGATTGTGCATTAGTGAACATCTGCTGTTAACAATCAACATCACTGAAGTAAAGAGAAACACAAGAACTACAACTGAATTTGTAGTTAGATAATATAGTAAAAGTGATTCTAAGATGCAGTGGTTCTGTGATAATTAGTTAATATAAAGGACTTTAAAAATCGCTGTAAATAAACGGCAAAATTTCGACAGTAACATACTGTTTTTCATTAAAACAGTGCATTCTGGGTAATATTCATCATTTTCGAGAAGGTAGCCTGCTGCTATATATCGTAAATTAACAACGTTCAAAGTCGACACTCAGCGGCTGTGTTTCAAATCACACCCTACACCCTCATTCATTATTCCCTACATGAGTTTACTAATATAGTCCAACGGACAGGGAGAATGAAAACTAATGAGTGAATTCAGACACTGATGGACAGCTGCTGTTAACGAGTAGAATCACTTAAGAAATGAGAAACAAGACAAACACATGAACTACAACTGACTTCAGCCACAGCCTTAGATGAAATCAACTGAAGATTTAAACAATCAACAAACAGCTTTACCAGCTTCACACATTACTAACCAGATTGACTTTATTTCTATCAGATCAGAGATCAAAAGATCTTATTGAGAATTATATTAGATGATAATGTTACTGTTTCGCTTGACATCACCATTGTGGAGATCAGTGTTTGCTTTAGTTGGGCTCCTGACCCTTGACTTTTGTGGTTTAAATTTTGTTTCATTTGTATCTTTATGATACGTCTGTTACAGCAATTTTAATTTTGATATTCAAGTGATTATGGCTATTTCTATCAGGCATGATCTTCTAGACTGACTTAAAGTGTTTAGTTTTAAATATTACAGTTTTAGTTTTAAATATTTTGGGCAGCAGTGTCCGCAACACTCAAAGAGAGACATCAACAATCAGCACATGAATCTCAACAATGGTGACAATCAAAAGGTTCATGATGCAATGCATGCCGGGTACCAGCACAGGATAAAACTCATCCATGACTCCCAGCATGCATTGCAGCATTAATAAATTATGCCCCTGAATTGTTCGCTTATTTTTAATTCTTATGTGCTTATAATTTTGCTTTCGTCTTAAGTTTTAGTAGCATGTTTTGTGAAGTTCAGAACTTATCTGTTTATTTATTTTGTGGATTGTCACCATTGTTGTGATTCATACGCTGATTCTTGATGTTTCTGTCTAAATTTCAGCAAAGGTTTTTTTATGAGTAAAATTTTCTTTGCAGTCTTCCATAACTTAAGGCTCAGCATTGTTTCTTATTTTGCTGTAGTACCAATATTCAATAAGAGAGGGGACACGGGATTGGATCAGAAATAATAGTGTTTTTCTTTGTCAATCTATAAACAACAACACCAGATTTTTTGCTATAACAAGTTCCAAAGATCCATTGTTACAGCATGTAAAAAATAAAAAAAAAACTTTAGTTGTTGAAAAGTCATGTTCAAGAGCCCAACTAAAGTAAACAATGATCTCCATCATGGTAGTGAAAAAAACACCTAAACCTATTTAACTCTCAATAAGATCTTCTGTAGACATCTGACAGAAATAAAGTCAGTATGATTAGTAATGTGAATCTGGTGAAGCTGTTTTAGGAGTTGTTTAATCAGATCTTGAGAGATTTGATGAATTCTTTTATTTCAATTGATTTCATCTAAGGCTGTGGCTGAAGTCAGTTGTAGTTATTGCATTTCTCTTTCCTTTAGTGATTCTGTTTGTTAACAGCAGGTGTTCATCACTAATGCTTAATCATCAATTAATCAAAGAATTATCTCATTAACTTCACTAATTCAGTGTTACTCAAACACTCTGTAGTGTGCACACGTTATAAGTGTTCATTTAAAACTGAGGATTTTGTTGTGGGGTTTAAAGGGTTTAAGATTTAAGATGAAGACAAAACTGCATGAAACATAATTTAACAGTAATAAACTGTACTTAATTTACAGGAAACAAACTGTAGAAAAACTGTTATTTACTGGCACCCCTGCTGCCAGTAAATAACTGTCTTTCTACAGTTTGTTGCCGTAAATTAATGGTTGCCAGCAAAAAAAGCGTTTTTCTACAGTTTGTTGCCATTAAGTCAAGGAAAAACAGTATTATACTGTAAAATGTAAATGTCAGATTTACCAAATGAAAAAAAAAGTTAATTTAACTAAAATATTTGTGAACATACATAGAAAAAAAAATATTCAAATTCATACACTGATAATGAGAGTAAATACTGAACTCAACTGTATTAATGTGTGTTTGCACAAAAGATATCTGTTAGTTTAATGTAGTTTTGCTATTCACCATTGTGCTGGAGAGTAGAGCCTGTGCTTGATTTTCTGCTGCTTTATATAAAGACAGTAAATGTGGAGTTGCTGATACAGTGGTGATCTCTGTGTCAAGTACTTCAGCACATACATGTGTGCTATAGTTGACAATGAGCTGCAGTGATTTGAGTAAAAGTCATGCATTTAGTTTCTTTACTACTACACATTAAGTGTTTGCATTTTTATATTAAGAGATATTTCTTCTCAGTGGACTCAAATGAAATAAGTTCATAGTACTAACATCGTAGGAATGCTAGCTTTTAAACGCGAACTGTTTGAAGCAGTGGGAGTTGAGTTAATTTCCATGGTAGAATTTACGGTAAAATACTGTTAAAAAATAAGAGTGGTAAATGAATGATTGAAAGCTGTAAATTAACAGTACTTTACTGGCACCCCTGCTGCCAGTAAATTACTGTTATTTAACGGCAATTTCTTTAAAAGTGTACAGTACATACATACAGAGAATCGAAATTGCGTTACTCTCAGACCCCGGTGCATACAGATAAAATTAACATTAAAGTCTAAAAATCTAGATCAAATATAAAATGTAGATACAACTATACAATAAGGGAATGTAAAAAATAAAAATAAAAAAGGCATATAATAAAATTTAAAATAAAGTTAAAGCAGCGCAAGGCAAATGACAGATATAGTGCAAATCAATGAAGTGAACAACAGTGCAGATAAAAGATTTTTAGTGCAAAAAAATCCCTTATTAAAAATCCCTTATTAAGTCTGATTAAAGTGACAAGTGACAAAGGTTTCAAGAGCAGTTATTTTATTTAACTGACTGATGAGGTAGTGGAATGAGGTCAGTTCCATGCTGAATGAGGTAGTGAGCAGACCAATTCGGCACAAAGTGACTAGTGCATGCCATCATATAACTAGTGTGGGGGGGGTTCATAGTTCAGTGGTGCCTGGGGCAGAAGAGGGGAGGGGGGGGGGCAAGTTCGGGAGGGAGTTCAGCTTCCTGACAGCCTGGTGGATGAAGCTGTCCTTCAGTCTGCTGGTCCTGGCCTGGAGACTCCACAGTCTCCTCCCTGATGGCAGCAGACTGAAGAAGCTGTGTGATGGGTGAGTGGGATCACCTGCGATGCAGAGGGCTTTGCGAGTGAGACAGATTCCATAAATGTCCTGGAGGGAGGGGAGAGAGACACCAATGATCTTCTCAGCTACTCTCACTATGCGTTGCAGAGTCTTTCGGCAGGACGCATTGCAGGTGCCATACCAAACAGTGATGCAGCTCGTCAGGATGCTCTCGATGGTGACTCTGTAGAAGGTGTACATGATGGGGGACGGGGCTCTGGCTCTCACAGGTCCTCTGTGATGTGCACACCCAGGAACTTGGTGCTGCTCACTCTCTCCACAGTCGCACCTTTGATGGTCAGAGGAACGTGCTGAGTGTGTGCTCTCCTGAAGTCAACAACAATCTCCTTCGTCTTCTCCACGTTCAGAGAGAGATTGTTGTCACTGCACCACTTGGCCAGGCGGCTCACCTCACTCCTGTAGTTTGTCTCATCTTTGTTGTTAATGAGATCCACCACAGTCGTGTCATCTGCAAACTTAACCCTCTGGAGTCTAAGGGTATTTTTGGGGCCTGGAGAAGTTTTGTCATGCCCTGACATTTGTGCTTTTTTTCAGTTTCTTATAAATATCTAAATGGTTAAAGTCTAATCTCACTGTAATCAGCACAAACTGGGCTATAATAATATATGAGCAGAAAAAATAGTGATGTGTCACTTGATTATACATTTAGTCAGGAATTATAGTTTGGAAAATGTCTAACTAGTAAAATGTTTACACGTTATGTGAAAACTAGTACAAGTATATAAATAAATAAAAAGAGACTTACTCATGTTTATGATCTCTGCTGAATAAAGTGCTTCATTCTTTTTTTTTCTGAGGAAATCCATTTCTCAAATCCTCAACCACATCGCATCTTTTTGGGGTGATTTATGTCTTATTCCTCTCATCGCGAAGCAAACAATAAAATAAAAAAAACTTGAAGAACAGTCTCACTGCTTTTTCTTCTGTGTGGGCGTATTCAATCCGCGCGCTTCAGTTTGAATCTGAATAGCGCGTTCAGTGCGGGGGCGTGGTCACATTAGATATAATGAAGGGAGACATGAAAAACGGACATCGCGTTGTTTTCATATGGATTACTTTATCACAGAATATCTGTTTTCGGCGGCACTTGTTTAGTTTAAAAGTAGACATGTCAAGCTTTCTATAGATATCTCTCTCATGTCTCTTCGTTGAGTATTCACTGAGTTACAGTTCATTTTAATGATGTGTTTGTAAATGAAGATCAGCGCAGACAAAGGCTGCAGACAGCACACCTTGTTTGTTATCTTTATTTTTTGAGTGCACAAAGTTTTGTTGTTATTATATCTGTATCCAAAAAAAGTAGACCCTTTACAGATTCGATTGATGTATTGCATGACTAGCCGTTCAAAGCACTTCATGAGGATGGGGGTAAGTGCAACAGGACGGTAGTCATTGAAGCAGGATGGAGATGGCTTCTGCGGAACTGGAATGATGGTGGTAGTTTTAAAACATGTGGGAACAACAGCCTGACTCTGTGAGATGTTGAAAATGTCTGTGAAGACATCAGTGAGTTCTGCTGCAGAGTCTCTCAGTACACGCCCAGGGATGTTGTCAGGACCCGGAGCTTTGCGTGCATTGATCCTGCTGAAGGATCTCCTCACGCTGTCTGAGGTCAGCGTCATCACCTGGTCGCCGAGAGGAGGTGGAGTCTTCTGTGTAGTGGTGCTATTTTGTTGCTTAAAGCGAGCAAAGAAGGTGTTCAGCTCGTTCAGTAGAGAGATGTTGCTGTCTCAGGTCCGTGGTGGGGGCTTGTAGTTCGTAATGGTCTGTATCCCCTGCCACAGGTTCCTAGTGTCTCTGCTGTCGCTGAATTGATGAGCTATCCTCCTGGAGTGTTGTCTCTTAGCCTCTCTGATGCCACTGGACAGGTTGGCCCTAGCTGTTCTCAGGCCCACCTCATCTCCAGCTCTGAAGGCAGTGTTTCGTGTTTTAGAAGCAGTCTTGAAGAACTTCTGATGATCCTTCTGGCCACACTTTAATCTGTTTGTGAACTGGTTTGGCGACTTTAATGAATGGTCTGTATGCAGGCATTAGCATGACAGTGATGTGGTCTGAGGCTCAGAGGTGGGGAAGGGGTAGGGCTTTGTAAGCTCCTCACTGTGTGGTGTAAACAAAGTCCAAAATGTTATTACCTCGTGTTGGGAAGTTAATGTGTCGGTTTATTTTTGGAAACACACTCTTTAGGTCAGCATGGTTGAAATCCCCAGCTATAATGATAAAAGCATCAGGGTGTGCTGTCTGCTGCTCACTGATGTGCTGGTACAGTTCATTTAGTGCGTCATTCCTGTTGCTGATGATGTTGATTGGGGGAATATACACTGAAATGAGCAGTATAGCAGTATATTCCCTCGGCAGATAGAACGGCCGGCACTTAATAATCATAAACTCCACCAGGGGTGAGCAGTGTTTGCTGATCACAACAGTATCGCGCCACCACGCGTCATTGATGTAAACACAAAGCCCGCCGCTGCAGGTTTTTCCTCCCGCGACGAGAGCTCTGTCCGCTCGATAGCACATCAGCTGGTCGAGCTGAATAGCGCAGTCTGGAACGCTGAGCCGTGTTTCCGTGAACACAAAAACACAACAGTCTCTTACAGTCCTCTGAGTTGAGCGTAGTAATCGAATGTAGTCCAGTTTATTTTCCAACGAGCGTACGTTAGCGAGTACGATGGTGGGGATAGATGGCTTGTGTGGGTTAGCCGTTAGCCTAGCCCGGATACCTCCGCGTTTACCCCTCTTCTGCTTCCTCTCACACCGCTTGTGGCGCCTCCGCTGTGGGCGAGATGCAGTAGTGGGGGGCGGTGATGGTGAAGGCCTCCTTAGCAGACCGAGATCCCGCAGCTGTTCTGCGTGCGTGGAGTTTAACTGTAAAAATGCGGTTCTGCCGACATCGAGCAGAAACTCGTGACTGTATTAGCGCTTACAGACAGGTAGACGCAACGACGACGTACAAAAACACTGCAAATCACAAGACAAAAAACACGAAAACACCGTTCTGTCGGGACAGAGAGAAGCCGCTGCGTGTGGACGCGCCGCGATCAAATATATAATATAATATAATGCAATATAATGTAATATAATATAATTTACACAGTCAATTGTGGCGGGGGAGGCGTGGTTTAACAAGTCTGCAACGGGAGAGCGAATGAAGAGACGAGCGGTGGTAAGTGGTTCAGGTGAGAGACAATTAACAGCTGGATCTCATTGCAGTGATTGGCGTGGGAAACCGGTATTTAAGCCGCATGACATCCGGAGAAGGACGAGAGAGCTGAGGACTCGTGGGGAATCAGAGCAGAGACGAGCTGGAGAAACCTCGAAGCAGACAGCAGTAACGTAGAGTGGAAAGACGTTTGAATGTGTGCGCATGTTGCGCGACTTTATTTTCTATGCCATTTTTGTTGATCAATAAATACCCACGAGCCTCAGTACGCCGACCCCGGTCTCCTTCCTCTTTGATCGTTGAACCTTACTACATAGATAATATAGATACACAGATTATTCAGATGTTTCTTAACTTTATTGTCCTTCTATTTGTCATTTCAGTGGAGGACTCATTTGAACCTCATTTACATAAAAGCACAGTTGTTGAGTTGAAATATCTAGGACATATTTTAACGGCTATATATGCTGTTTGTTCATTCTTTTGACCCTTAAAAGATCAACAGAGCAGCTGCCAATTTACCAAAGGTTGAATTTACACAACCGGTTTTTGCAGGTCATTTACAGGAAATCTGAACTGGACTGCATTGAACTCTTCATGTCCTTCATGTCCGTTTGATGCACAAAACTGAACTCAATATACTGACAGCTGCTTTACTTAGACACTGAATGAGTTTTAAATTTGAGCTACGTGAATTCAAAATATTGGATTCATATTTGATTCATAAAATCTATAAAAATAGAAAACTGTTATTTCAAGCATAAGTATAATTTGCTATACTGCTAGACTGTAGATTGGTGAACTATGTGTCTGTTTATTTATAACTCAAATGCAAACAGACAGAGAGAGTGATCAGTTTGGACTCTGAGGGTGGAGGAGGTGGGTATAAATCTGAGCTGCTGCAGCTTCACAGACGCTCACAGGAATAGACACACACACAGTCAGGATGGAGGTGAAGCTGCTGTTTCTGACTGTTGTTCTGCTCTCCTCACCGCTCCTCACACTATGTGACCCGCTGTGAGTATCAAACACTGTTTTTTCATGGATTCACTGACAGATCTGTTCTCAAACGCTCTGATTTGATCTCCTCAGGTTTGTTCTGTCGGCTCCTAATCTGCTGAGGGTGGGTTCCTCAGATAACGTGTTTTTGGAGGCTCAGGATTACTCTGGAGCAGCTCTCGATGTGAAGATCATAGTAAAGAACCACCCAAAAAAAGACAGGGAGATACTGTCTCAATCAGTGAGACTGACTGAAGACAAAAATTTCCAGATGCTTAAAGACATAAAGGTGATGCCACTTTGACATATTTTTTGCTTGTGGAGGTGTATGTGTTATGCATTATGTACAGGTTGACAACTTAGTTTGTAAAATGCCTTTAATTTTTTTTATCAAAATTGGCAGATGACTAATTCATTTTCTGTCATTTAGATTCCTGATGATCAGAACTTCTTCTCTGACGATCCTCTGGAGAAGCAGTATGTGTATCTACAAGCTCAGTTTCCATCTGTCACTCTGGAGAAAGTGGTCCTGCTCTCATTCCAGTCCGGATATATATTTGTCCAAACAGACAAACCCATCTACACACCTGCTAGCACAGGTACCATTAAGTGCTGAAAACACGACGGATATAGAGTGAATAGAACTTTACATTTGTTACATCAGCGTGACATCATAAAGCAATTAAAATCAATTCTGGAGTGTCAGTGGATTCTAAGTAATTCTACAAAATGTGTGTATATGCTTTTAAAAATTTTATTTATTGATATTTATTTGTTCTTTTTTTTTTACTGAAATTTTTTCAGACAAAAAAAGAGGTCTTGAAGTGACTATAAATTGCATTGCGTGTCAAATCGTCTGAAGCAAAAAAAGAAAGAAAAAAAAACATTATATGTTAGAATATGAGATACGCCATTAGACTGTTATAGCTATTACTAGCCTTGTGCTCAAGGTCATGACATTTTTATTTTAATAAGTGAGATTAATGATCGTAACAGGATTGATGCAAAATCTGAGGACACAACTACTTTTTCATTAAATATTATGAACTTTTTGATTAGTTGGCTAAAATCCACTGATAAAGATGAGGAATTATTATTATCATTTTTTTTTTTTTTTATGATTATGATGTTTCGAGGGCTATAATAATGCATAGTAAAAATTGTTGTGAACTATTTATGGTTTCATTTTAACACATTTAACAGACAAAAATAATAATATATTAAACTTACAAACAAAGTATCTCTATTGCAGTCCAATACAGGATATTCTCTCTGACGCCTAACCTGGAACCACTCAGTCAGTCTGGAATCACAGTGGAAATCATGGTACACACTGTTATTTCACACACACTCACGGTCATTCATAACATTTCAGCTGTTCATTGTTATTTATGTATTCCTGAAGAATCCACAAGGCATCACAGTTTCATCAGAGAAGATTTTTCCAGTGAAAGGCATGAAGTCTGGGAAATATGCCATTCCTGAGATGGCCAGGTGTGTAAAACACTATCAGGACTGAAGCTACTGAATCTGAGTCAAACAACAAAACTTAATTTTTATCAGTCTATGACATCTGCTTCAGGACAGTTTCTAATAATATATCAATAAACGTCAGGAAATCCTTAGCTGGTCATGGTCTGTTATCATGTTTTAATGTCATGAACAAAGACGTGTGTATGATTCTGGATGTGTTCTGTTTTTTTTTAGTCCTGGGATCTGGAAGATTGTCACACTGTTCTCAAACACTCCTCAGAAGACATTTACTGCAGACTTTGAGGTCAAAGAATATGGTAAAACCTGATTGTTACATACAGTACATTTAATAACAATTAAAATAATGTATTTATTGATTTATTTGTGTCTTTTGTCTGGTTTGGTTTTAGTGCTTCCAGCATTTGAAGTGAAATTAAAGCCCAGCAAGTCCTTCTTCTATGTGCATGATGAGAGTCTGACAGTCGACATTGAAGCCAAGTAAGACAACTTATTTTTACTGTTTTTATAATCAGTGTTTAATGTGTGAGCACACTGAATTAAAATAAAGTTGTATGTAAGCTACACAATAATTAACTATATATGTGCAACTCTTGTCCTGATAGTTTAACTTTCAAATGAACAAAGATAATTATCTATTTACTACAATTATTTTACTGATCGTATTAGCATAGTTTCAGTTGTGTCTGTCACTTCCAGTCGATCTGCACGAACACTCAAACTACTAACACTTCTCAAAACAGCGTCAGAGTACAAAAATTAAAATACCTCATATTGTTTAAAACCTGTATGACTTTCTCAACACAAAAGAAGGACTTTTAGAAATGATAAAGCTGCTCTTTTTCTATGTAATGAAGTTTATGTAGATCAGGAACAGTTGTCGTCATTCAGTTTTACTGAAGAGATACAGTAGGATGTGCTTTTACAGGTACCTGTTTGGACAGAAGGTGGATGGAAATGCGTTTGTGGTGTTTGGTGTGATGGAAGATGAGAAGAAAACAAGAATTCCTGCATCTCTGCAAAAAGTTCAGGTGAGAGACTATAAACACCTTAGACACCAAAAATCACATTTCTCCTCTTGTAAACTGATGTTGCTGTGTTTCTCTTATATGAGTAGATCGTGAAAGGAGAGGGTACTGCTGAACTGACCAATCAGATGATCACTAAGACCTTTCCAAACATTAACCAGCTGGTTGGACGATCCATCTATGTTTCAGTCAGTCTATTAACAGAAAGTGGTAAGACTGGACAGATCTGTCTGCACATGTTTACCTGCACGTGTGTGATTGTAGGAAAAGCTAATCGTGTGTTTCAGGCAGTGAAATGGTGGAAGCAGAAAGGAGAGGCATTCAGATTGTGACGTCACCGTACACCATCCACTTCAGAAAAACACCACACTTCTTCAAACCTGGGATGCCCTTCACTGTCTCGGTAGCTGATTTACACATTAAACTCTATTCTGTAAAAGGAAATGGCACTCATGTGCAAGACGCTGAAAAGCAGTGAGATGCGAGTGTCGTTTACATAGAGGAACTGTTAAAAAGCAGCACAGACAAAGGTTTTTTATTTATTTATTAAAAAATTTTTCAGTTATACAGTTAAAGTTCTCTGTTAATTAGAAAGTAAAGAATGGCTGTAGAAAATGTGGAACAATTTCATACATTTTTGTCTGGTTTTTATAAAAGGTCTATGTAACAAATCCTGACCAGACACCTGCTGAGAATGTGAAAGTGGAAGTCAATCCTGGAGAGGCCAGAGGTCAAACAAGAGACAATGGCATTGCAAAGGTTACTGTCAACACTCCGGGAGGATCTTCATCACTGGAGATCACTGTAAGACCTGCCATAACTGCACTGGTGTTCAGTCAGTTTCACTGGTGATCTAGTGGACAATAGATCAGTTAACAGATATTAAATAACCAATAGAGCATATTGTTCACAGCACATCAGAAAACAATTTATTTATTATTTCCAGGCAAAAACCAAAGATCCAGAATTAAGTGATTATCAGCAGGCAGTGAGGAAAATGACGGCTCAGGCCTACAAGCCCAAAGACGGCTCCAAAAACTACCTGCACATCATCATTGATGCTGCAGAGCTTCAGATTGGTGATTCAATGACAGTCTATCTGAACACTGGACGAAGCCCAGGAGTCAAAGATCAAGACTTCACATACATGGTTATTGACAGTCATGACATCATTCAAGCAGAGAAGTTATTAATTTAAGTAAAACGTGTGTATTGCTTTTGTTTAAAATTTATTCTTATGAGTAAATTAATATCTTTATTTTCTCATTTGCCTCATTTTCAGATCTTAAGTAAAGGTCAGATCGTTCAAGCAGACAGGTTTAAGTGGAAAGGACAATCTCTAGTGGCTCTGTCTGTGACTGTAACCAAAGACATGGTGCCGTCCTTCCGCTTTGTGGCTTATTACCATGTGGGCTCGTCTGAGGTGGTGTCTGATTCAGTCTGGGTCGATGTGAAGGACACGTGCATGGGAAAGGTGGGTTAGACATAACAAGATGCAACTGAGGTGCCAACTAGGTCTGTTTTTCTGACACACCATCTCTTGTTTTAATAACAGCTCCAGATTAAGGTGAAGGACAAGATGAATACCTATGGCACAGGAGATGAGGTCAAGCTGCAGATAACTGGAGATCCTGGAGCTAAAGTTGGTCTGGTGGTGGTTGACAAGGCTGTGAACAAGAAGAGACTCACTCAGACTCAGGTGAAGGATCTTCATCAGCATCTCAACAGTCACTGAACTCTTGAGACTGGTTTATAAATTGTCTCTTTGTTGCTCTAGATCTGGGACGTCATAGAGAAGCATGACATCGGCTGTACAGCAGGAGGTGGGAGGGACAGTATGGGGGTTTTCACTGATGCAGGTCTGATGTTTGAGTCCAGCACTGCAGGAGGAACCAACACCAGAACAAGTATGTTTGTATATATGTGTAATTTCTTCATTTTGAATAAATATATATATATATGTTTTTTTTCTTTAAAGATAATCAAAAAGTCACTATCAATACACACCATGCATTAGAAATAATTTCCTATATACATCAGATTTAGAAATTCGAGACATTTAGTGGTAAATTCACTAAACAGTTAATGGTTTATTGTATTTGCCCCTAAATGTCTCCAGTGTTTATAGGTTAATTAATTTAAGTTACTATGATCACTGCTGAAACAGCACTGCACCTAGTTAATATTTATTATATATTAATATAATTTCCGCTTCATGCACCAGGGTGTAATTGCTAATTTCATTCTAATAATTTTTTTTTCTCTAGCTCCTTATTGTCCCATCTTTTCAAAGAGAAGACGGCGATCAGGTGAGAAACAGCAATTCTGATTCATCCCTTTTAAATATTAAACATGCTTTTAGAGTCCCTCTCTTCTGTTAGAAACAGTTTTCGGTTCAGTGTACTGGTGATCCGAAAACCGATGCAACCGGTTCTTGACTCGAGAACAAGAACTGCTCCAGCAGTGGGCATGTACGTGTGTCGTCTGGCTCAGCTCGGTGTTCATCTTCAGTTCTCTCTTCACAGCAGTGTGCTGTTTGAGTAAATGAATTACTCCGGGATATTGGTTTATTCTGACTCAGAGGGAGTGTCAGTCACGTTAAAAAAGTTAACAGTTTAATTCATTTGTGGATTAATGCTTATTGGAGACCCGAACCGTTTCAAACGATTCAGTTCGATTTGGTGAACTGGTTCAACCGGTTCACTAAGAAGAACCAGTTAAATAGAACAATTCGTTCGCGAATCGGACATCACTACTACAGAGTAGTGGAGCTCAAATTTTGTAAGCACTTAATAGACTTAAAATTCACACTTTTTTTGCATGCTGTAGTTTCACTTGGTTGATTACGCAAAACTCAAATAAAACAATTGTTAATTTGATTGTAATAAAACCAGGTCACAATTACCAACTTAACACATACAGACAGTTACTATCTTCCCTCTGCTTTACAGCACCTCATGTAATGGTACAGAAAGTACCAAACTAAAGCAAACACTGATCTCCATTATGGTTGAATCATTTTAACCAAAAAAACATCAAACATCTGATCCTCTGTAGTTCTCAATAACAGCAGGTTTTTATCACTAGTGCACAATCATCATTTAATTAGTCACTTAATTATCTCATTAACTTTAACCCTTTGAGGACTTGGGATATGACTTGAAGACTTGATTGTGACTTGAAAGTCCCACTTCTGGTATTAAGTGCAGTGGTCAGGATGGTAAGTCGGTGTAGTGTTGCTGGTTACAATAGCACTGCTGGACTGCATAGGATGCCGATCGCGATGCGGGAGTTAAGACCGTAGTTTGAGAATTACATAAATATTAGTGTTCAAAAAGTTTGCTGCTAAACTGCTTTTAGATCTTTGTTTCAGTTGTTTCTGTGATGTACTGAAATATAATTACAAGCACTTCATACGTTTCAAAGGCTTTTATCGACAATTACATGACATTTATGCAAAGAGTCAGTATTTGCAGTGTTGGCCCTTCTTTTTCAGGACCTCTGCAATTCGACTGGGCATGCTCTCAATCAACTTCTGGGCCAAATCCTGACTGATAGCAACCCATTCTTTCATAATCACTTCTTGGAGTTTGTCAGAATTAATGGGTTTTTGTTTGTCCACCCGCCTCTTGAGGATTGTCCACAAGTTCTCAATGGGATTAAGACCTGGGGAGTTTCCAGGCCATGGACCCAAAATTTCAACATTCTGGTCCCCGAGCCACTTAGTTATCACTTTTGCCTTATGGCACGGTGCTCCATCGTGCTGGAAAATGCATTGTTCTTCACCAAACTGTTGTTGGATTGTTGGAAGAAGTTGCTGTTGGAGGGTGTTTTGGTACCATTCTTTATTCATGGCTGTGTTTTTGGGCAGAATTGTGAGTGAGCCCACTCCCTTGGATGAGAAGCAACCCCACACATGAATGGTGTCAGGATGCTTTACTGTTGGCATGACACAGGACTGATGGTAGCGCTCACCTTTTCTTCTCCGGACAAGCCTTTTTCCAGATGCCCCAAACAATCGGAAAGGGGCTTCATTGGAGAATATGACTTTGCCCCAGTCCTCAGCAGTCCATTCACTATACTTTCTGAAGAAGATCAATCTGTCCCTGATGTTTTTTTGGAGAGAAGTGGCATCTTTGCTGCCCTTCTTTACACCAGTCCTTCTTCCAAAAGTCTTGGCCTCACTGTGCGTGCAGATGCGCTCACACCTGCCTGCTGCCATTCCTGAGCAAGCTCTGCACTGGTGGCACTCCGATCCCGCAGCTGAATCCTCTTTAGGAGACCATCCTGATGCTTGCTGGACTTTCTTGGACGCCCTGAAGCCTTCTTTACAAGAATTGAACCTCTTTCCTTGAAGTTCTTGATGATCCTATAAATTGTTGATTTAGGTGCAATCTTAGTAGCCACAATATCCTTGCCTGTGAAGCCATTTTTATGCAACGCAATGATGGCTGCATGCATTTCTTTGCAGGTCACCATGGTTAACAATGGAAGAACAATGATTTCAAGCATCACCCTCCTTTCTGCCATTCTAACCCAATCAGCCTGACATAATGATCTCCAGCCTTGTGCTCGTCAACATTCTCACCTGAGTTAACAAGACGATTACTGAAATGATCTCAGCAGCAATGAAATGCAGTGGAAAGGTTTATTGGGATTAAGTTAATTTTCATGTCAAAGAAGGACTTTGCAATTCATCTGATCACTCTTCATAACATTCTGGAGTACATGCAAATTGCTATTATAAAAACTTAAGCAGCAACTTTTCCAATTTCCAATATTTATGTAATTCTCAAAACGTTTGGCCACGACTGTACATGGTGGGTAATATAATAAAAAAACGTTGCAGCCTCTTAGATGTATGCTCTCTTATAAGCATCCCTAGTTACAGTTTAATGTTTGTGCCCTTCTGTAATTAGAAATAAATATTAGAAAACAATACAAAAAGGCAATAATGTTGTCTAGCTTGAACAAATACAGTTTATACACTGTAAACAAGCATAGTTGGGTGATCAGTTCAAGATTTTAATTTACCTCATTTCAATTAAAATAAATTGAGGAAATCAGAAATAAATACACAAAATAATTTTTCTTTATAAACAAAAATAATGTCATTGTAATGTTGTACAGGTTCTAATGACTTTTTCCTGTTAATACATTGGACAATGTTTTATATTTGTTATAAGACAGTGACAGATGATGTCACTACATAGATTTGAAACAAATACCCATTGCTTTCACTTGGCTGTGAAAGAACTGATGTAATCATATTTTGAATCCATTCAGCCGATCTCCGGAATTTAGTATAGCTTAGCATACATCATCGAATCCTATTAGACCAGTAACATCGCGTTCAAACATGACCAAAGAGTTTCGATATTTGTCCTATTTAAAACTTGACTCTTCTGTAGTTATATTGTGTAGATAAGACCAGCGGTAAATGAAAAGTTGAGATTTTCTAGGCCGATATGATTAGGAACTATACTTAAATTCCGTAATAATAATCAAGAAACTGTGCTGCTGTAACATGGCTGTAGCAGGCGCAGTGATATCACACAGCACCTGAAAATTGTCCCCAGCCTAGTTAGTGGATGTTTCTCAATTCCAAGAACACAAAGAACAGACTTGTTCCCAGACGTGTTCCCAGGCTACCTTGAAAGAATGAACTCGGAAGAACACAGGAACACAGAATGCATCTTTGTGAGAACTGAGATGCGCTGTGATCTTGTTGATCAAGTCCCAGAACATTATGAGCAAGACATAATAAATAACATCACAAACTATGTCATATTAAAACATTTATTTCAGATTGATCGTCTTTCATAGACATACATGATAGGAAATGTGTGCGTAGTTGGTGTAGGACAAAGTATGTTGATTAAAAAGCTAAAAATGCTGTGCAGTTTTATATAGCCTTCAATATAATGCACAGAAGAAAAACAAAATAACATTAACCTGTAACTCGCCATGTCCCTGAAATGATTGTTTTGCTAAATTAAGCTGATCTTTGGGCTAACATAAACAACCCACTATATTTAATAAATGAATTGGGTTGATTATTCACAGTGGGAGGATCAGGTCTTCAGATGAATTATGAATTAAATATTTTTTGAAAATTTGATTATTTCATTTCATCAGAGTATGAGAAAGGAAATTAAAAGGATGTATCAGTATAGTTTTAATTTATATAACATGATAAGACAATTATTGTTACATGTATTTATCTGTCATGAAGTTGATAAATGACACTGCAATAGACTAATGTGTCTGATGTGTGCCATTTACATTTTTATGAAACTTAAAAAACTACTACATTGCAAAGCATAGACTTTTCCTCCCCTTGATTTCAAGAAAATATGCTGCTCCTCGTTATTTTAAAGTGAAGTAATCAAGACACTTTTATTTCTACCGGTCAGTGATGATTCTGAAATGACATACCTGTAATATGTTGCTATAGTAACGAATATCATGCGAATTGTGCTCTTATTTTAGTGCAGTTGTCTCACAGTGGTCAAATATTGAGATAAACCTTATAAACTATCATCTTTTTTTATTATATATATATATATATATATATATATATATATTAAATTGGTATCTTCTCCGATACCCATTTTGTGAACATTATCGAGCCGCTTCTTTTCAATCAGCTGGAATGATTCAGGAAATTCTACACTTAATGTGGCTTAATGCATTAAAACGGATTTTTTAAAACACCAAACTCAGTAAATGCATGAATAATAAAGCATTCTATTCACAGACAAGCAGATGAGTCCAGAATAAGAATGCAATGCGTTTAATAGAAAGCCATTACCCTAAAAGGAAAACGCTTAATGTGGCCTAATGCATTAAAACGTGTTTTAAGAAGAGCAAACTCAGTAAACATTTTTAATAAAACATTCTATTTACAAACAAGCAGGTTATGGGAGGAAAATGCTTAACACATAATTAAACATGTTGCGTTCGCATTCTAGCTCATATCTGCTTGTCTGTGAATAGAATGCTTTATTAATGTGATTCTTTATTAGAGTTCCTGTACCCCAAGTGGTAGAGCATTGTCTTAACAAGCGCAATGTTGGGGGTTTGAATCCCAGGGAACACATGATAGGAGAAAATTGTTAGCCTGAATGCAATGTAAGTCACTTTGGACAAAAAGTGTCTGCTAAATGCATAAATTTAATTTAAATGTAATTAATCATTTGTTTACTGAGTTTGGTCTTTTTAAAACACCGTTTTAATGCATTAGGCCATGTACTTTTCACTTGTGATTCAATGCATCAGACATAGTGTGTCAAGTTAACAATAAACAATTGTGCTTTATAATGAAGGCTTTGTAAAACTGCAAGGAAGGGTATAACTGCAGCCTGGAGATCTCCAAATAAGGGCGGGAACTCCAAAACGGGGTGGGAGCTCCAAAATAGAGCATGGCTTCCTCCCATTGACAGACAGGTGCATGACACGCACGCACATTTTTCCCTCCAATCCACTTAAGTGCAAACTCCGCCCCACAGCTGATTCTGAAGTTTTTATTGGTTGTGTCAGTTAAAGTGTTTCCTATACTATGCAACAACCCCTAAACCTAACCCGCCATAGACATCATATAGGATGTCTGTGTACCCCACACCTTACCTTAACCAGTGAAACTGACTGAATGGCAGGATTGGCAGTTCAGGTGATAAACAGTTAATAAGATTATGTGATATGAGACTCACCAGACAATGGCACCTTTTTAGTTACACCCAGCATCACTACCTCCTCCTAGCCTGCGAATGTCGTGCCCCAGGATGGCCCATTGCTTGGAATAAAACGATAGAGTAAAATCTTTCCTCTCCACTGGGACGGCTCCTGAGTAATTCACATTTACATCATGAAGCAGAGGTTCAGACTTGGGTCCAAACACCACTGGCCACAAGCTTTGGGCTCTGCTCTCATGGAGACCATTTATTTATATAGCATATTATATTTCAGATGAACTAGAAACAATGTTTAATTTATAAAGTTTTATTTTTAAATGTATTTCAGTAACAATTGGTTGAAGCCTCAGCCAATGGTGAAAGTTTTTGAGAAAGGAGACCCCGCCCCATTTTGGAGGTTCTGCCCAATTTTGGAGTTCACGCCCCATTTTGGAGATCTCCATTCGGCAGTTATACCCACTTGGAACTGCACAACATTTTTTAGCTTTTTAAACAACCTTCTCCGTTCTAAACCAACTACGCACATATTACCTATCATGTATGTCTATGAAAGACGATCAAACCAATCAGACTAAATACAGGGCGGGGCTGGACGTGCAACCCCATGCAAGGTGCAGCCATGCCTCGATCTGCAGGCTGCAGCCGGGTGTACTTGTCTGTACCTGTGTTCTTGAGTATTGGAATTAAACTTTGACTCTTAATGATGATGTAGAGCGAGAACACGAGGAAACAAATTGAGAAAGGCCAGAGTCAGTATAATGTTACAGCAGATAACGTCAGTATTTCACATGTTAGCTAACTTAAGCAAATACACACCAGCACTATATCCACCAAGGAAAAACTCAATAGTGAGCTATTTCAAAGTTATTTATGCAAACAGCAACTAAAAACTTACTGGTAACTTCTGTGGGCAGATTGGCTCTGATTGGTCAAATTTTTTCATCACTCACCTGAGAAATGTATGTCTCTCCAGTGAAAGTCAATTCACCAAAACTGTTCACGTTGTAAGGGGAATTTACAGCCAAAACCGAAGGACCAGGTGTAGTAATGAAGACCAGGAGTCAGAGACGCGTTCAATTAAAGAACAATTTACTGAAGAACATGGTTTGCTGTTTCATCAGCAGAAGTCAGCTATAAAACTCTCGATGGAGTTCGTAGGCCGCTCTGCTTACAGTTCAAAATTCCTAACCCTAACAATTATACCTTTACAGAGGATTCTAATTGCATACGTCAGCAAAATTCTGATTGGTCCAAAACCTAGATAAACTTTTTTCCACATATGGACAATTTCCACATATGGATGTAAACTATAAGCATATTTTCTGATGACTGTTTTGGAGACAAGTGATCAGAGGTCAGACACCATACGTCTCACCAAAGACATATATATATCTGATACGCTGGACAATAGCAGTTAAACATATGTCCTGAGACTGTCTGTGCTTCTCCCTGTCTAGACACTAATACAAATGGTCAGAGAAACACTTATCTTACTTCAAGGTTGCCTCAGGCATGCACTGAAAAAAACAATGAGTAAATTTACTTAATTTCTATTTGGCAAGTTTTTGCATGAGCATTTTTCAAGTAAATTTAATACATTTGGAAATTAAGTAAATCTACTTAACTAAGTTAAGTAAAAATAAAAAAAAATGAATAAGTACATGTAACTTGACCTGTTAAATTTTATTGAGTAAATATAAATTAAATTATATTAAATTAATTCATTTAGCAGACACTTATATCCAAAGCGACTTACAGTGCATTCATCCTAACAATTTTCCCCTATCATGTGTTCCCGGTGAATCCCCCAACCTTACGCTTGCTAATGCAATAATCTGCCACTTGAGCTACAGGAACAATTCAAGAGTTTGTGAAAAATAAGTGCAAATTTTGCTTACAAATTAAGTAAATTAAGTAAAATCAGTTGTTCTTTTAAATACATTTTACTTGTTTTATGCATTGCTGGTAATTAATTTAAATTTAATTGAATTTTATTGTTATAATGTCACAATAATACAATGTGTAGTGGTCTTTTATTAGGAACAAATAATGCGAGAAATAGCCAGCACACAGAAACCTATGATGCTTAAGATCACTTTAAAATAGTTTAAACAGCTTACGCAATAGTAAACATCTATGTTCAATGGCATATTAAACACATTACAACTCCAACATTAGCAGTTCTATGCATAGATATGACAGCTTCTTAATCTCATGATCAAAACATGACTAACAGACTGCAGTTACAAATAAAACCTGTTAACTAAAGCCCCTGACCCCCCCCCCACCAAAAAAAAAAAAAACTCATTTGCCAAGCGAATTTGGAAAAGTTTCTAAATGTAAAATTATATTTTCAAAACAGTTTTATCAAATGAGGGTCTCTTACTTCTGTCCCTTTTAACCAGTTTACAGCAAAGACAGCACGAAGGACTGGATGCACGTGATAAATATTCTGCAATTATTTTATTAAGCACATTAATTCACCAAACCATAAATGGATAATATATGTGCTAATGTACCAACTTACAAAGTATTATATAAAAGAATGTTAACTAAGCATTGTAATAAGCATACTTAAAATCAATATGTTGTTCAGTTTTACTTGTTTGTACTTGTAAAAGAAGTATAAGTATAATACTTAAAAGGCTGTTGTCAATAACATGACATGTTCATTGTAATAATTTTTAAAAAATATATTAAAATGCAATTAAATATATATTTTAAAGCACTTCAGAGATGTATGTTGGGAATACAGCTGTAAATCTAAATAGTCACAAATAATTTCTTATCACAATATACTAAGAAAAAACTCTAAATGCCCCAAATAAACATTTAAAAGATTAATTGTCCTTTTAGATAGTGACATTGGATAGACAACAAAAATAAAGTGGCCTTTAAAAACGTTAAAGTTGTATGTTTTAATTCTATGACTCTCCTCATTAATTCAACACATTCTTGTGTTCTGTCTGGAATATATTTCTAGCCTTGCCATCACATTTTGCTCTTCAAAGGGATATTTCACCCAAAAATGAAATTCTCTCACCATTTACTGAACCTCTGTCATCCCAGATGTTTATGACTTTCTTTCTTCACAAGAACACATGCAAAGATTTTTTGTCCATTTACTGAAAGGGCACAGGACCACTTCAGAAACCACACAAAGTGAACATGACGGTCAAGAATGTTGGTATTTGTATTTTTCAGTTTCACTTAAGAAGACAGTGATTTATTAACAGGGGTTGCATGAGTTACTGTCATTCTCTTTGTGTATAGTTTTTGAAGTGTCTTTTTTGAATGTCCCATACACTTGCATTATATAAAGAGAATTGTTTTAAAAAACTCTAAGTTTCATCTGATAAATGAAAGTTTATCATGAAAGATTTAGTTTCTTCTGATATATGATGGCATGAGGGTGGAAAGGATGGAGTTTCCTTTTAATCCCTTTCCCTGTATTTTTTATTTATTTTACTTTTTTTTAGTGTTCCGCTGGGTTTCATTTTAATTGTTGTTGAACTAAATATACATGTTTGACCTGTGCCCATGCATTTTTTTTTTCATTCTCTCCCTTCAACCATTCTTCTGTATTGTCTGTCAGAAAAAACTTTTTAAATACTTGAGTACAATTTAAAGTTATACTTTTTTACTTTTACTCAAGTATGCTTTTGACCAGCTACTTTTACTTTTAATTGAGTAAAATTTTCACTGAGTTCTTGTACTTTCACTTCAGTAAAATGTTTGAGTACTTTTTACACCTCTGTCCAACTGTGATGTTTGCTATATGTGTGATATGACAAATATTCAGGAAAAACTGGAGTGAATTTGATGCACAGAGAACCATTACATTCTGACAGATTGGATTAAATTAAGGTTGATTACCAGTGTTACTTCAGTCCTTATGCAGCTTTGCCCTGGCATTAAATGATGATTTGAATGAAGAAACAGTGTTAAAGACGTATGAATCAAAGTCAGAAAACAAATTGAGTAAAATAATATTGATAACTGCAGAGACGACAGAATAATTGGGAATTCACTAATAGTATTAAACATGTTTTTTAGATCCCAGAGAGATTAATGATTTGTTTTTGTTCAAACAAAAAACAGATGATGATGATGACTATTACACAGACTCTGAAGAGATTGTGTCACGTACGCAGTTCCCTGAGAGTTGGCTTTGGGAGGAGATTGATCTATGTGACAAATGGTGAGTAGGAGACATTCAGACAAGTCTTAGACAAGTCACTGACAGTGAATAAACATCATGATCTCAGCTGACTTGAGCTGACGACCTCCTCAGACAAAGAGCAAGCATTGTTTCTCAATTTTTGCATTTGATATTATGCATTTTATTTTTAGCTCAACAACATGAAATGACATCCATTAATGTCAAGATGTTAGTAGGAAAGCAGTAGTGGTATACAACAGTATTTAATGTGCTTATATTTAGAAAACTATAGAAATCTGAATCTTGTCCCTTGTAAGACATAATTCCTCTAGGCTGCCCAGCTTATGATGCTTTATTAGGCTGATATGAATTAAGATAGTAAACAAGTGTTAGAAAATGTACTTCAACAGTTTCTGTTATTACTGGTATTTTCTGGTATTTATATATCTCATATTCCAGTCCAACACCAGCCAAAGAAAAAGTGATCTACCTGGAACACTCTATCACTACCTGGCAGATCTTGGCTGTCAGTCTGTCACCAACACTTGGTAAAGAGAAGCTGCAAACACACAATACATGCTCTGAAAAACATCATCATCATCATCATCATCTTCCAGGAGCTGCTGCTTTAAATTCTTCTGTGTGTCTGTGTTCCTCCTCGAAGGCATCTGTGTGGCAGAACCTGAGGAGATGGTCGTTTTTAAGCATCTTTTCATTGACCTAAAGATGCCTTACTCAGCTGTGCGCGGCGAACAACTGGAAATCAGGGCCATTATTCACAACTACACCCCAAAGAAGCAGAAGGTGGAATAGTTTAGATTCAAAATTAATTTTGATTATTAAAATTAATTTAGTTTTTAAGTGCATTATAGTCATGTGGAAGGTAGTAAACATTTCTGCTGGAGTCAAATCATCTTATGACATGCATGGTTCCTGAGACTCATTTGAGGTTGTTGATCTGTTGTGACACAAACTGAAGAAATGTGAATTATCCTAAAACATAATTATCCTTCATCATCACACATGTCAAATTGGATTTATTTTCGAGGAAGTTTCCTCTAGATGTGATTTGAGTCTCATTCTCCTTTTTTATCCAGGTGCGTGTGGAGTTCATGGAGACAGCAGATGTTTGCAGCTTTGCCAGTAAGAAAGGCAAATACAGAACAACAATATCTGTTGAGAGAGACTCCAGTACATCAGTTTCATATGTGATTATTCCCATGACGCTGGGAAATCACATGATTGAGGTGAAAGCTTCAGCATATGATGCCATCTACTCTGATGGAGTGAGAAAGATGCTTAAGGTGGTGGTACGTCTGATGGGAATCAGTGACTGTCACTTTTGTCATTTGCTTTATTTGATTTGGTTATTTGTTAATAATATAATGATTAATATATGCTTATATTTTGAATAGATAAACTAGAGCATCATGGGTAGTTAACACTCTATCTCTCTCTTTCAGTCTGAGGGTGTGCTGATTCCAGTACACAGAGGAAATGTGGAACTCAATCCTGTTAAGAACGGTGAGACTTACTGTGAACATAATACAATAACACAATAACATCACTGTGTTACACTGCCATTACAACGCTGCAGACATTACACTTCTAGATAGTTATGAAAATTTTTTCATAAATATCATTAGTTTTAGCCAATCAAGAGATCACATTAAACTCCTGCTCTTTTCTTGCTCAGTACTCAACAAAACCTTACAAAATATTATCAGCTTGTGACTAATGACTCTTTCTCCATCTTGCTGTTCTTCCCTGTTTCTCTTCTCTAATGGATCAGGGGAAAAAACATTAGTTTTTAAATCTGTCATACCAGCTGATCGTCTTCCAGACACACCTGCTGCCACATACATCTCAATTACTGGTAAGGAAAAAGATGCTTTCAAGAATGTTTAGTGATTATTTATTCGCTATTTATTTCAGGGGATGATGTCTATACACAGCAATATCCCCAGTGTTAATTTAACACTCTGACCCCTCTTTCAGACTGCAAGCGAGCAGCACGTCCGCGCAACTATGTCGTCACTATAGCAGCAGACTCTCGCGAGTATTCATACTGGAAGCATATAAGTACAGCATCACAGCCGTGGCTGCAAAGCGTGTTCGGCAGACAGTATAACCATTTCAAACAATGGGTATAATTCTTTCAACATTTGTTTTTATAACAATACACCATACTTTCACCCTAAACGAATAATTAAAAAGTTTACATGGGTAAATACATATTTGTTATACTTAATTTTCTTTTCTGGCATAATTGTCAAAACACTAGACATTGGCATTGTTGTTAAAACTCTTGACAGTTGTAGAGAAAAGCCACACATGTGTATCAGTAAATATGAAGTCACAGAGAGAAATGTTTTAAGAGTTGCAAACCTGTAGACTTTTTTCTCTTCCACAAACACAACACAACAGTTACACCTTCTCAAATTCTTAATTGCAGGTGCACAAATCCTATTCTACAAATCACACATTTAGAAACTTGTACGCTCACATTTTTGAAACAATTGCTGCAGTGAATGTGGTGCAAAACGCATTTACACACCCGCATCAAGAAATGTGAAGTCGTGGAGAAATGTTGAACATCCGCAAATCAATACGTGAATTCATCAAATGAGAGTTGCACACTTGTAGAATATTTTCTCAGAAATATGTCTTGTATATTTTTCTAACACAAACACAAAGTACATATCTACAGCTGCTTGAATTTGCTGCGATGAATCTCAAACACTGTTTTTCGCTTTCAAGTGACAAGTTTCGCGCTCTCCCTTTTGCACCGATATATTTCGTTCAAAAGTGATTTGTGCTTCTGTAGAGGTAGTGGGCAGGACTGTTTAGAGATTACAGAATTTCAGCCAATCAGAAGAGCTACTTTGGCTCGTTGCTTAGTAGGTGGAGGCTTGGGAACTTAACCTACACGTGGTAGATAAATAATAAATGTTGCATTATTACACAATACAATCAACATTAATAACTTTAGCAGATTATTTAACATACCTCAATACGTATCGCTTCAAGAAGGTCTGCTGCTATCATACATATAGATATGGTCTGATGTTCTTATAAATGACTGGACTCATATACTAATATACAGCCTCCCCTACTGGACGCATGAGGAACAACAGGGGCTTAAAACTGCTTGGGCTTGGGCTCACGCTTGCGGTGTGAAATTGGGGGTTATTCTGTGCATTTTGAGCACGTTTTGTGTTAAATCACATGGTCCCGGTGTGAATCAATCAGAATCAGAATCAGAATGAGCTTTATTGCCAGGTATGTTTACACATACGAGGAATTTGTTTTCGTGACAGAAGCTCCGCAGTACAACAGAATGACAGCGACAGAACATAAAACACATAATAAAAGAATATAAAAATACAGAAAATACAAATAAGTAGATAAGAAATGACAATATACAAATTGACAATTGTAGGCAGGTATATTCCAAAAAATGCAGTTATGTATGTACATGTATATTATGTGCAAAATTTAAGTGTATTCTAAGTATGTGTGTTAGATAAATTAAGTGTATCTGTATATAAATATAAAGTGTAGTGTGTTCAGTGTGTTCAGTGTGTATCAGCTGTTCATAAGATGGATTGCCTGAGGGAAGAAACTGTTCCTGTGTCTGGTCGTTCTGGTGCTCAGTGCTCTGTAGCGTCGACCAGATGGCAACAGTTCAAAGAGGGAGTGTGCTGGATGTGAGGGGTCCAGAGTGATTTTAACAGCCCTTTTGCACACTCTGGATAAGTACAGTTCTTGAATAGATGGGAGAGTTGAACCGATGATTCGCTCTGCAGTCCGGACTACCCTCTGTAGTCTTCTGAGGTCAGATTTAGAAGCTGAGCTGAACCAGACAGTTACTGAAGTGCAGAGGATGGATTCGATGATGGTGGAGTAGAACTGTTTCAGCAGATCCTGTGGCAGGTTAAACTTCCTCAGCTGGCGAAGGAAGTACAACCTCTGCTGGGCCTTTTTCACAATGGAGTCAATGTGAATGTCCCACTTCAGGTCCTGAGAGATAGTGGTGCCCAGGAACCTGAATGACTCCACTGCAGTCACAGTGCTGTTCATGATGGTGAGTGGGGGGAGTGCAGGGGGGTTTCTCCTGAAGTCCACGATCATCTCCACTGTTTTGAGCGTGTTAAGCTCCAGGTTGTTGAGACTGCACCAGACAGCCAGCTCTTTAACCTCCTGCCTGTAAGCAGACTCGTCACTGTCCTGAATGAGGCCGATGAGTGTGGTGTCGTCTGCAAACTTCAGGAGCTTGACAGAGGGGTCCTTAGATGTGCAGTCATTAGTGTACAGGGAGAAGAGCAGTGGGGAGAGAACGCAGCCCTGGGGAGCTCCGGTGCTGATTGTACGGGTGCTGGATGTGTATTTTCCCAGCCTCACTAGCTGCTGTCTGTCTGTCAGGAAGCTGTTGATCCACTGACAGACGGAGGCGGGCACGGAGAGCTGAGTTAGCTTGGGCAGGAGGAGGTTTGGCATGATCGTGTTAAAAGCCGAGCTGAAGTCCACAAACAGGATCCTCACATAGGTTCCCGGTCTGTCTAGGTGTTGCAGAACATAATGCAGTCCAATGTTTACTGCATCGTCCACAGACCTGTTTGCTCTGTAGGCAAACTGAAGAGGATCCAGCAAGGGTCCAGTGATGTCCTTCAGGTGGGCCAGCACCAGTTTTTCAAATGACTTCATGACTACGGATGTTAAAGCCACAGGCCTGTAGTCATTTAGTCCTGTAATTTTGGGTTTCTTTGGGATGGGGATGATGGTGAAGCGTTTGAAGCATGAAGGGACTTCGCACAGCTCCAGCGATGTGTTGAAGATCTTTGTGAAGATGGGGGCCAGCTGGTCAGCACAGGATTTCAGACAGGCTGGTGTAACACAATCTGGGCCTGGTGCTTTTTTCCTTTTCTGCTTCCGGAAGACCTGGCGCACCGCATCCTCGCTGATCTGTATTGCACGTGTGGGGGAGAGGGGGGATGCAGGAGGTGTGAATGGTGAGAGTGCTTGATTGGAGAGGTGTTCAGGATGGGTTGCAGGAGCTGTTAATGGTGTGAACGGTTGTGTGGAGAGGTGTTCAGGGCAGGTGATGGGTGTTCTTTCAAACCTGCAGTAAAACTCGTTCAGATCGTCTGCCAGTCGTTGATTCTCCACAGTGCTGGGGGGTGGTGTCTTGTAATTGGTGATCTTCTTTAGACTTTTACACACTGATGCTGAGTCGTTCGAAGTGAACTGAGTCCTTATATTTTCAGAATAATTCCTCTTTGCCACTCTGATCTCCTTTTCCAGTGTGTATTTAGCCTGATTATACAAGACATTGTCCCCCTTCCTGTAAGCATCTTCTTTGGCCTGACGGAGCTGTCTGAGTTTTGCAGTGAACCACGGTTTGTCATTGTTGTAATTTAGTTGAGTCTTGGTAGGAATACACATATCCTCACAGAAACTGATATATGATGTTACGGTCTCTGTGAGTTCATCCAGATCGGTGGAAGCAGCTTCAAAAACACTCCAATCAGTGAGGTCAAAACAAGATTGTAAATCCTGCTCTGCTTCATTAGTCCATCTTTTTACAGTCCTTAATACAGGTTTAGCTGATTTTAGTTTCTGCCTGTAGGTTGGTATAAGATGAACCAGAAGGTGATCAGAACGTCCCAAAGCTGCTCGTGGAACAGAGTGATATGCATCCTTTATTGTTGTGTAACAGTGATCCAATATATTACTGTCTCTGGTGGGACAGGTAACATGCTGTCTGTATTTTGGCAGTTCACGGGAGAGATTGGCTTTATTAAAGTCCCCAAGAATGATTAAAACAGAGACCGGGTGTTGTTGTTCTGTGTCTGTGATCTGATCAGCGAGTTTCTGTAAAGCCAGACTTACTTGCGCTTGCGGAGGAAACAAACACTAACCAGAATGAACGAGTGAAACTCCCGCGGCGAATAGAACGGCTTGCAGTTGACAAACTGCATTTCTAGATTAGGACAGCACATCTTCTTTAACACAGTTACATCTGTACACCACCGTTCATTTATGTAAAAGCATGTCCCGCCGCCGCGCGATTTCCCCGTTGATTCTGCGTCGCGATCCGCTCTAAACAGCTGAAAGCCCGGCAGATGGAGCGCGCTGTCCGGTATGGCGTCATTCAGCCAGGTTTCCGTGAAACACAGAGCAGCAGAGTGTGTGAAATCCTTATTTGTCCGAGAAAGCAGAAGGAGTTCGTCCATTTTGTTGGGTAGAGAGCGTAGATTTGCCAGATGGATGCTAGGCAACGGCGTTCGAAATCCGCGCTTCCTGAGTCTGACGAGCGCGCCAGCACGCTTTCCCCGTCTGCGCGTCCTGAAGCGCTTGATCAGCGCCGCTGCTCCTCCGATAACAATGTTCAATAAAACGTCTGAATAATTGAAATCCGGAAAAACATCTTGTGGTGCATTCTGCCGAATGTTCAGCAGTTCATCCCTGGTGAAGCTGATTGCAGGAATATAACTAAAGACAGGACAAACTAACAAAAAGACAAAAACATATGCAGAGCACGTCACGGAGGCAGCCATCCTGTACCGGCGCCAAGTGAACTATATGCACTCATTGATTAACATGGACGCCGAAAAAAATACGCGCTGCTCGTGCGCCGCTCACGCTTGCAGTGTGAAAGAGGGGTTAAAAGTAACACTGAAGCAGAGTTGAAGTTAATGAGATAATTAAGAAGTTAATTGAGTTATGATTGACCATTATTGAAGACACCTGATGTTAACAAGCAGAATCACCAAACGAGAAAATCACAATTTGTGTGTCACCATTATAGTGGTCAGTGTTTGCTAGTTGGGATCTTGGCTTGTAACTTTTTAAATTTAAAATTAGTGTCATGCCAAGAGCAAAAATCATTGGGTGTTGATGATTATGTTTTAATGTAATCGTTGCTTGACCTTAATCTCTGAACTCATTTACAGTCTCTTTTGCTCTTCTCTCTCAGTCTCATTATTGATTGTAACAGCTTTGACTCATCAATGAAAGAGTCTGGATTTTTCTATACTTTTTGTAGGCATTTCTTGCTTTTTTTATTATTAAAGAGTGTTTATTTTAGGCACACACATATAACAAGAATAAGCATATGAATCTTAACAACGGTGACAAACAGTATGTTCAGATAAACAGATCTATTCTGAACATCACAAAACTAGATACTAAAAAAAAATACATAAAAGCAGCAAAGATAAAATATAGTTAGAATGAAAAGTTAAAAAGACAGTTCAGCTCATAATTTATTCATGCTGCAATGCATGATGGGAGCCATGGATGAGTTTTTATTGGCTACAACATGCTTTTTTGATGGTCACCGTTGTTGTGATGCTCACGCTCATTCTTGATGTCTGTGTGTCGAAACGAAAAAAAAAAATCTTTATGTAGAACTAACTTTTAAAAACATGTCATATTATGGCAAAAATGCTGGATCACTTTTTTATCCACCTAATTTATGTACACAGTAAAGAAACCTGAACTCAGGCATTCAGGTCACTCCATGACAATTAGTCCAAACCACAATCTAATCCATAAGATCGCCTTTGCTGTGGTCTGTCTGTATGTTATAACTCAGTTACCACAGCCCCACGAAGTCTAAAGTAAATAACTGAAGGGTCAAGATCCCAACTAAAGCAAACACTGACCACTATAATGGTGACACACAAATTGTGATTTTCTCTTTTGTGATTCTTCTTGTTAACATCAGGTGTCTTCAATAATGGTCAGTCATAATTCAATTAACTTATCTCATTAACTTCAACTCTGCTTCAGTGTTACTTTTAACATTGCTTCAGTGTTTATATGTTTCCACACTCAGAGTGTTAAATTAACACTGGGGATTTTGCTGTGTATCTACAGTCATAATGTCCATGGCAACTTTTATGAGGATTCACTCACAGTGCTTAATTTTGGGGCTCCTTTGTAATAATTGCAGTTCTGTCATCCCAACTCTCTGAGAGTTTAGCATCATAATATGTTTTCGGTGAATGTCATGACATGCATATATCCACACACACAGAAAGAATAAAAACAGGACAGGACAAAAACAAAAAAACAAGCATATCTTTTGCTAAGACATATGTAGTGCTGCTGCTCCGAAGAGTCATGTGAACGCAAAATATCAGAATTTAAAGTCATTTAATAACTGACATATACTCTTAATTTATATAGTAAATCCATTAGGCTCAAGGTTGGCTTTACCTTCAGGAGCAATAAAAAAACGCTAATAGGCTGAGTATTCAGCCCTTGCATACAAACGCAAGACTGTTAAACATAATGCTTAGCTTAAAACTTGTTTTATGGTCATTTATTTACAAATCAATAAGGCAAACCATGCAATAGAGTTCCCTAATGATGGGCACTTTTGGAAGCACTGCTTCATGAAGCTTCAAAATCTTTAGTTCTGAAGCTGTGGTTCGAAGCTGTGCTGCATCCCAATGAATCTACTTATACTACGCCCTTAAAGTATGTACTCTTTTGGTGATGAAAAAGTACACACTTTTGAGTGTGAAGTAGAAGAGTAGGCAAGCTTTGGGACATGCTATAACATCATACAGTTGTGCCTTTACAGATCGCTCTGATGCACAGTTACACACACACACACACACACACACACACACACACACCTGTCACTGTCAACTGGTCTGTCAATCATCTCGACACAGTTAACATCCTCCATATTTACATTGATTTAACTTCCTACCTTACTGGGGAGAAAAAAAGTAGCATATTGATTTGCCAGCAATTGGTCTGCGAGAACCTTTTTTTTATTTTTGATAATGATTATACTTTCCATAAAACACTTGCAATGGTTTTGTAAAAGCTGTTTTTACGCATATATTGGCCGGTTTTTTTTTTTTTTTTTTTTTTGAATTTACACGGTTTTGACCAGTAGGCATCAGAAGTGAGTGGCATTTCAAATGCTTTGAAACAGTGAATCATTTTTCAAAGCAATTTGTTCAGTTGATTTGAAGCTTTAAAAAGCTTCATTTTTCCTATTAATAGCATTCACTTACCTTAGTTGTTGATTTCAGATGCTTTCTAAAGTGCGTTTCAACTGCTACAGCAAGCACCAGCCGAGTATTTGAAGGTTGAGCAGCAGCTCAAATCATCTTTCACTTTGTTTGCTGCACATGTTATGTTGTGCAGCTGACCCAAGTTCACTGGTACTGTCCACTGAAACTCTCAGTCTGTACTGAGACATCCAATATTGAAATATTCACCATATTGATTAATCCATTGATTATTATTATTATTATAACCATATATCACCTGCACCATCTTGAGTTCATTACTTTGGCACATCCGGTTAAAATGCACTGATGATGCTCTTGAATTCTCTTCCTCCAGGTGAAGAGATCGCTCAGAGAGTTGAGCAAGCCATCAGTGGAGACTTCATGGGTCGTCTTATTGTCCAGCCCAGTGGTAGTGGAGAGGAGAACATGATCAGAATGACTCTACCTGTCATTGCCATTCATTATCTGGACAGCACCAATCAGTGGGACACTGTTGGCATCGAGCGCCGAAATGAAGCTGTTAACTATATCAACACAGGTCAGCAGGACACAACAGATATATAAATCTCGATTACTAAATATTCAACAATATTACTGATTATTGATATTGAACAGAACGGAATCAACACTAAACTGACCTCAGCTGAACAATGACAATATTATTGTCTTTACAGCAGTGTCAGGGACCAAACAGTCCGGCAATGAGGAAAACAGAAATTTATTTGGAAAATGGGTTATTTTATTACACCCCAAAAAAACTACTGAACAATAGAAACCAAAAAATTAACAACTAGGCCTATAAAAGAGGTCAACAAAATATAACTATACTAAAAACAGCATACAACAAAACAGGATATGAACTTAACAACCTGACCTAACAGAATGAGACACCAGGGAACATATATAGCGGCTTGGCCAAACCAATTTACACAAAAAGGGGAAAACGAAAAATGGGAGACAAATACAAACAATCACAAAGCCAACAAACTAAACCCAAAACCCCCCTCCAACATGGCAGCACATGGTATGGCTTAATTGGCAGAACACAGGATATCACAGTCCTCCACCCTTGGCCACACCCTTTCTCCCCCCCCAGGACAGAGCTCTCTCCAACATGGTAACAAAGAAACAATGATTAATAAACAGAAAATATTTACATAGCCCTACAATGTGGAAATGTGTGCACTCCATTTAAACAGTGTATGGCTAGAGCAAATAATATTATATTATAACTGAAATAAACTATTATCAATGTTTCTAAATCATGAATTGTTTGGGGTGTGGCTATTGCAAAAAATTACTTAACCTGTGTAGTGATGTGTCGTTCTTGAACGATTCGTTCATTTTGAACGAATCTTTAATGTGACTCGGGAAGAACGAGTCGTCTCGGGGAGTGATTCGTTCAGTCGCGCATGCCCATTATTCTATAGGTTCTGTTCTAGTAGTAGTGATTCACCTGTCAGTCAATGCAGTCTTGAGCCGGAAAGAGAATTGATTAGTTCATAGTTCGGGTCTATCGGGTTTTTGACTCATTCCTTAATCACGTGACAGCCCCATACGCTAACCCAATGCAGTCTGAGCCGGAAAGAGAATTGATTAGTTCATAGTTCGGGTCTATCGGGTTTTTGACTCGTTCCTTAGTCACGTGACAGCCCCATACGCTAACCCAATGCAGTATGAGCCGGAAAGAGAATTGATTAGTTCATACTTCGGGTCTTTCGGGTTTTTGACTCGTTCCTTAATCACGTGACAGCCCCATACGCTAACCCAATGCAGTATGAGCCGGAAAGAGAATTGATTAGTTCATCTCATGAGTCTTCGGGTCGAGTCATTCCTTAATCACGTGACAGACTCATACGCTAACAGTAAAAGAATGCAGTATTGAGCCAGAAAGAGAATTGATTAGTTCATCTTTCGGTTCTTCGGGTTGTTCGTTCTTTTGTCCCGTGATGTGACAACATTGGCTAGAGTAATTATTAAATCAGATTGTCTGTATAAACCATACTTTTGTAACATATGACATTATATTAATATATAGCCTAGTGTTTATTTACCGATAGACAGTCAAAAAGACAAATTAATCAATATTTTATTTATAACAGGGTTTTATTTATTTATAAAATAATAACAAACCACAGATCCTCAACAAACAGTAACAAAAACACAGTGACAGAAATAGCGTATGGGTCTGTCACATGATTAAGGAACGAGTCAAACTCGACCCGAGACCCGAAAGACTCATGAGATGAACTAATCAATTCTCTTTCCGGCTCAAGACTGAGTTAATTTTGCGTATGGGGCTGTCACGTGATTAAGGAACGAGTCAAACTCGACCCGAGACCCGAAAGACTCATGAGATGATGAACTAATCAATTCTCTTTCCGGCTCAAGACTGCATTAGTTTTGCGTATGGGGCTGTCACGTGATTAAGGAATGACTTAAACCCGAGGACTTCTTGTCAGATAAGAGGTGAGGTGAGCTAATCACAGACTAAAGACCCAGGTAAAGAATGATTTTTTTTTTCTGTATCTTATAGCATTTTAGTTTTGTATTGTTTTTAGTGTGATCAACGTTTGCGTAAGTACTAGATGTGTTGGGGAAGTAACACATAACATTTTCATTACAATTTGCTGAAATGAACGAAAGGACTCGAAAAAAGATTCGTTCATTTTGCTGAACGAGACTCAAAAGTCTGAGTTGGTAAAATGATCCGAACTTCCCATCACTAAACCTGTGTACCTAAAACTTAACTATTGTGCTGGTATTACCATTGCTGGCTATTACCCTTCCTTGCCAATTGGTCATCCTGTGTGGCTTGGGCCACCACACACCCCCCCTCTTCAGGACTCTCGCTGGTACTGCGAGAGAGGTAGTCTGCGGTAACGTTTACTTGCCAGGGATGTGCTGGATGATGAAGCGGAAAGGCTGTAATGCCAGATACCAGTGAGTAATCCGGTCATTAGTATCCTTCATTCGCTTAATCCACTGAAGAGCTTTGTGATCTGTCTCAAGAGTAAATTCTCTGCCCAGGAGGTAATAACGAAGGGAGTCGAGAGCCCACTTTATAGCCAGTGCCTCCTTTTCCACCGTTGAATACCTCACCTCTCTGGGGAACATTTTCCGGCTAATGTAAGCAACTGGATGGCGGTCCTCTGGTGGCCCCTGGAGAAGCACTGCTCCTAGACCTCTATCGGAAGCATCTGTTTGCAGAATGATATCGTCATTAAAGTTTGGACTATACAGAACTGGTTCCTTACTTAGTGATTGCTGGATGTCATGGAAAGCTGCCACTGCCTCCTCTGTCCACTGGATCTGGTTGGGACACTGAGAGCCTGTCATGTCTGTGAGGAGAGCTGCTCTGTTGGAGAACTGTGGGATGAAGCGGTGATAAAAGCCTGCCATACCCAAAAAAGACCGTAGTTACTTCCTTGTCTGTGGCAACGGAGATGACTCTATGGCCTGAATCTTGTTGACCTGTGGCCGTATCACCCCATTTCCATAAAGCTCCTTTAGCCTTGCATACAGCTCCTTGGGGCTCTCATCAGGATCCACCTCTAGGGAATGGAATCTCTGCCTGTAGGTCTCAGGGTTAATGTCATATTTAGCTAGAATGGCTGATTTTACCAGATCATAGTCAAGGGAGTCATCAAAGTCCATATGCACATATGCCCCTCTAGCTTTGCCTGCTAGTAATGGAATTAACTGAAAAATCCAATCAGCTTTATGCCACCTGCATGCTACAGCAATGCGTTCAAATGTCATGAGGAAATGTTCAATATCATCATCCTCAGTTAATTTGTCCAACCTGGGCTTATGTTGCGAGAAATACTAACCTCCAGAGGCCTCCCGAGCTGGATCTGGCAGAGGGTGCATAGTGGATGATTGAACCTCCCTATCCGGGGAATCGGAGTCCTCTGAAAGAGGATTTGGTGCCACAGATGTTCGGGCCTGAACTTCTAACTGCAAAAGCTGAAACTGGTGTTGAAGAGCTTTAAAACGTTGTTCTTGTCTTGCAGTTACCTCATTCTGCTTTGCCTCTCGAGCATCTTGCTGCCCCATATGTGCCTGAAAAATGGCCATCAAGTCAGACAGAGTTGGCTCCTTGCCCTCTGTATCCTCAGCCCCTCCTAAGGCTCCACCTTCTTCCTCTTCACTGGCTTGTTTCTCCTGGGCCATAGTAGAAGGACCACATCTTTTCCGACCTTTTCCCTTTATCATCTTTCTTCAATATTAAGGAAAAAAATATATAATCCCACCGCTGCCACCAATTGTCAGGGACCAAACAGTCCGGCAATGAGGAAAACAGAAATTTATTTGGAAAATGGGTTATTTTATTACACCCCAAAAAAACTACTGAACAATAGAAACCAAAAATTAACAACTAGGCCTATAAAAGAGGTCAACAAAATATAACTATACTCAAAACAGCATACAACAAAACAGGATATGAACTTAACAACCTGACCTAACAGAATGAGACACCAGGGAACATATATAGTGGCTTGGCCAAACCAATTTACACAAAAAGGGGAAAACGAAAAATGGGAGACAAATACAAACAATCACAAAGCCAACAAACTAAACCCAAACCCCCCCCTCCAACATGGCAGCACATGGTATGGCTTAATTGGCAGATCACAGGATATCACAGTCCTCCACCCTTGGCCACACCTTTCTTCCCCCACAGGACAGAGCTCTCTCCAACATGGTAACAAAGAAACAATGATTAATAAACAGAAAATATTTACATAGCCCTACAATGTGGAAATGTGTGCACTCCATTTAAACAGTGTATGGCTAAAGTAAATAATATTATATTATAACTGAAATAAACTATATTATCAATGTTTCTAAATCATGAATTGTTTGGGGTGTGGCTATTGCAAAAAATTACTTAACCTGTGTACCTAAAACATAACTTGTGTGCTGGTATTACCATTGCTCGCTATTACCCCTCCTTGCTAATTGGTCATCCTGTGTGGCTTGGGCCACCACAAGCAGAATTGATCTCTGTTTGCATCATTGAATCAAATATTATTTTTCCTGTTTATTCTTGTGAAGCTGCTTTAAAACATTCCATATTGTATAAAGTGCCATATAAATAAATAAAGAATAAATAAATATATATATATAAAAAAAACATATTGATAAAGAGTCTGACTATGATTTTGAATAAAATTGTAAAGTACTCTCAAAGATGCACCCTTGAAAACTTCAGACCAAAAGCAGAAAAAATACCAGATAATTAAAACAGAAATATCCTTTTTTTGTATAAAGGTTATCAGCGGCAGCTGAGTTACCGCAAACCAGATGGATCATATGCTGCATGGACACAAAGGCAGAGCAGCACATGGTAGAGTCTGTATATTCTGATGTCATTACTTGATTTTATGTTTCATGCTTATTTTCTCCTGCATTACATTTTATATTACATTAATATTATTTGTAATAGAAATAATAATTATAATTTGTTTTAAATCTGATTAACCTATTTTGTTCTTCTTGTCTGTTAAAGGTTGACAGCATATGTGGCTAAAGTCTTCGCCATGGCCAGTAACCTTGTTAATATAGAGGAACATGTGCTCTGCAGCGCCCTCAAGTGGCTGATTCTCCACAAACAAACACAAGATGGCTCCTTTAAAGAGGATTCAGCTGTATCTCATGGAGAGATGGTGGTAAGCAGAATGTTGTTAAATGTATCCATCTGTGTTCACAAAAGAAAGATGGAATGAACGAGCCAGTGATTTATTTCACTGTGGTTCCCAGTAGTAAAGCATTACATTATCTACAGCACAAACAAACAAAATATAACAATGTGCTAACTAGGGCTGCAACAATTATTTGACATTATTGACAACGTCGACAATAAACAATTGTCGATAAATATTTTTGTTGTCGGCTAGACATTTAATCTCATATGACCTAATGTAAGAGCATGCAATAATGCAGTTTGACCAGTGTGTCGCTATAGCGCAAGACTGTAATTCAGCTCTCGAAAGAAAAATATTTCATTAAAGTGATGGTTTCAAAGATCAAAGTTTGATCTAGCTCAGGACTGTTTTGATTACCATAACCCTATATGGTATTTTAAGGAAGATTATTTTGGTGAATAAAATAGTTTATCCAAAAATAAAACTTATCACTTAATCTTTATTTTGTTTCTTATTCATGACTTACAAAAGGAGACGTAAGTCATCTATTTTGTGTGCCAAATATATATATATATATATATATATATATATATATATATATATATATATATATGCATGATTTAATTGTATAATAATTGTAACTAGAATGTACATTTCCTGAAGAAAATGTGAGTGGTGCTTGAGTGGCAAAACTCTGTCCTCTGTTGCTAAGGTGTTTCTAGGTGGTTGCTAGGGTACCCAGGATGGTTGCTAGGGCCGTTGCTAGGGTACCCAGGGTTGTCCATTGCCAGGGTACCCAGTGTGGTTGCTGGGGTAATCAGGGTGGTTGCTAGGGCGGCAGCTAGGGTCCTCAAGATAGTTGCAAAGTTGGTTGCTATTTGGTTGCTAGGGTACTTGGGGTGGTTGCTAGGGTACATGGGATGTTGCTATGGTCATTGCTATGGTACTTAGGGTGGTTGCTATGGCCCACAGGATGGTTGCTATGTCTGTTGCTAGGGTACCCAGGGTGGTTGCTTGGGTAATCAGGGTGGTTGTTAGGGTGTTGCTATGTGGTTGCTAGGGTACTTGGGGTGCTTGCTAGGGTCCCCAAGATGGTTGCTTGGGCCATTGGTCAGGTACCCAGTGTAGTTGCTGGGGTGTTGCTATGTGGTTGCTAGGTTACTTGGGATGGTTTCTATGGTGGTTGCTAGGGTTCCCCGGATGGTTGCTAGGGCCGTTGCTAATGTACACAGGGTAAAAGGGATGGTTGCTAGGGTGTTGCTATGCAGTTGCTATGGTACTTGGGGTGGTTGCTAGGGTGTTTCTATGAGGTTGTTAGGGTACTTTCGTACAACTTATACCCCACTGCGGGGTATGTTCTCTTACAGCTTGATAGCCTCTCCAAATGTGGTGATTCACATGTTTCTGCGAAATTGGTTGCTAGGCGGTTGCTATGGTAAAATTGGTGGTTGCTAGGTGGTTGCTAGGCAGTTGCTAAGGTACTTGGTGTGGTTGCTAAGGTGTTGATAGGTGGTTGCTAGGCAGTTGCTAGGTGGTTGCTAGGCAGTTTCAAAGGTACTTGGGGTGATTGCTTAGGTGTTGCTAGGCGGTTGCTAGTGTGTTCTGGGTGGTTGCTAGGTGGTTGCTATGGTAACCTGGGTGGTTGCTAGGCGGTTGCTAGGCAGTTGTTAAAGTACTTGGGGTGGTTGCTGAGGTGTTGCTAGGTGGTTGCTATGGTAACCTGGGTGGTTGCTAGGCAGATGCTATTGTAACCGGGGTAGTTGCTATGATGTTAGGTGGTTAGTATTTGTCACAGATGACAAATGAGTTCTTATCCCATTTGAGAACTTAGCTAATCACTATTAGCATGTAGATATTCACTGCTAGCATGTTAGCATGTTGGAAGTCCAGTTTGCTACCATGAGTCAAAAGAGCCAACCCCCATGTCTCTACGATGTTTTGACGCAGAGATATAGATCTTGAAAATCGGTTGCTAGGGTACTCTATTTGGTTGCTAGGAAGTGTCCTGGCAGCTGCCAATGATGATACTCCAAAGACTGCTTGCCAGTATGAATGATATAAACCAATCCCCATGTTCAGATTTGAAGATATCTCTCTACATTACATTACATTACATTTATTCATTCAGCAGACGCTTTTATCCAAAGCGACTTACAAATGAGGACAGTGGAAGCAATAAAAAACAACAAAAAACGAGCATGGAAAAGATGGAAGACATGGGTTTTAAGCCGACTCTTGAAGATGGCTAAGGACTCAGCTGCTCGGATTGAGTTGGGGAGGTCATTCCACCAGGAGGGAACATTTAATTTAAAAGTCCATACAAGTGACTGTGCTTCTTTGGGATGGCGCAATCAAGCGACGTTTCCTTGCAGAACGCAAGCTTCTAGAGGGCACATAAGTCTGAAGTAACAAATTTAGGTAAATGGGTGCAGAGCCAGTGGTAGTTTTGTAGGCAAACATCAATGCCTTGAATTTTATGCGAGCAGCTATTGGAAGCCAGTGCAAATTGATAAACAGAGGTGTGACGTGTATTCTTTTTTTTGCAATCAAGTCAACGATATCGCTGTAGATGTAGTGACTGTAGGTGAAGTGAAATAGATCTCTCTAAGCTTTGGGTTGCTAGGGTGCTCTTAATTGTTGCTAGGGCGTGGCTATGAAGTCTTGAACGTGATTTGTGATTGGTCGTTTTCTGCCCCGAGTCAAACGAGCCCACCCTCATGTGTCTATAACACTTCTATCCAAAGATATTCCATTTAACTTTTTAATGGAAGTCTATGGAACTTGTTACTATGGTGCTCTATATGATTGCTAGGGCGTGGCTTGATAGCTTCACAATGATCCTGAGAGACTGATTGGTTGCCTGATTGAAATGAGCCCACCCCCTTGTCTCAATGACACTGTGATGCAGAGTTGGGTTCAATACAAAATCCCTACGTAAATCACTATAGTAAGAAAAACACACTGTTTCATGGGCGATCCCTCACCAGAGTATGTATATGGGGCAACTTTGGTGGGCTCTTGCACCCCAGGGGTACAACTTATACCCCACTGCGGGGTATGTTCTCGCACAGCCTGATAGCCTCTCCAAATGTGGTGATTCACATGTTTCTGCAACATTCTCTCTCGGAGCTACGATCTGTCAAAGTTGGCTGCAATCCAAAGTCTATGGGAGATTTTTCGCCCGCTGTACGAACATCGTACACCCGATCGATTATGAAAGTCATAGCACACCATTCCCGAATAGGCCACACTATTTGTTTCGTTGGTCTGTGACAAAAGCTGTGGGACATGTTACGTGCCAAAGTTTTGTACGGAACAAGTAGGAAGAACTAGAATGTACATTTCCTGAAGAAAATGTGAGTGGTGCTTGCAGTGGCAAAACTCGCCCCTCTGTTGCTAGGGTCAATGTCAATGTCAATGTCACCTTTATTTATATAGCGCTTTAAACAAAATACATTGCGTCAAAGCAACTGAACAACATTCATTAGGAAAACAGTGTCAATAATGCAAAAATGATAGTTAAAGGCAGTTCATCATTGGATTCAGTTATGTCATCTCTGTTCAGTTAAATAGTGTCTGTGCATTTATTTGCAATCAAGTCAACGATATCGCTGTAGATGAAGTGTCCCCAACTAAGCAAGCCAGAGGCGACAGCGGCAAGGAACCGAAACTCCATCGGTGACAGAATGGAGAAAAAAACCTTGGGAGAAACCAGGCTCAGTTGGGGGGCCAGTTCTCCTCTGACCAGACGAAACCAGTAGTTCAATTCCAGGCTGCAGCAAAGTCAGATTGTGCAGAAGAATCATCTGTTTCCTGTGGTCTTGTCCTGGTGCTCCTCTGAGACTAGGTCTTTACAGGGGATCTGTATCTGGGGCTCTAGTTGTCCTGGTCTCCGCTGTCTTTCAGGGATGTAGAGGTCCTTTCTAGGTGCTGATCCACCATCTGGTCTGGATACGTACTGGATCCGGGTGACTACAGTGACCCTCTGATCTGGACACAGACTGGATCTGGTGGCCACGGTGACCTCGGAACAAGAGAGAAACAGACGAATATTAGCGTAGATGCCATTCTTCTAATGATGTAGCAAGTACATAGGTTGTTATGGGAAGTGTTTCCGGTTCCGGTTTACCTAATTAATGCAGCCTAAAAATCCTTTAACGGATTTGGATAATAAAAGCATATTAGTATGTTATGTGTATGCCAGGTTAAAGAGATGGGTCTTTAATCTAGATTTAAACTGCAAGAGTGTGTCTGCCTCCCGAACAATGTTAGGTAGGTTATTCCAGAGTTTGGGCGCCAAATAGGAAAAGGATCTGCCGCCTGCAGTTGATTTTGATATTCTAGGTATTATCAAATTGCCTGAGTTTTGAGAACGTAGCGGACGTAGAGGATTATAATGTAAAAGGAGCTCATTCAAATACTGAGGTGCTAAACCATTCAGGGCTTTATAAGTAATAAGCAATATTTTAAAATCTATGCGATGCTTGATAGGGAGCCAGTGCAGTATTGACAGGACCGGGCTAATATGGTCATACTTCCTGGTTCTAGTAAGAACTCTTGCTGCTGCATTTTGGACTAGCTGTAGTTTGTTTACTAAGCGTGCAGAACAACCACCCAATAAAGCATTAAAATAATCTAACCTTGAGGTCATAAATGCATGGATTAACATTTCTGCATTTGACATTGAGAGCATAGGCCGTAATTTAGATATATTTTTGAGATGGAAAAATGCAGTTTTACAAATGCTAGAAACGTGGCTTTCTAAGGAAAGATTGCGATCAAGTAGCACACCTAGGTTCCTAACTGATGACGAAGAATTGACAGAGCAACCATCAAGTCTTAGACAGTGTTCTAGGTTATTACAAGCAGAGTTTTTAGGTCCTATAATTAACACCTCTGTTTTTTCAGAATTTAGCAGCAAGAAATTACTCGTCATCCAGTTTTTTATATCGACTATGCAATCCATTAGTTTTTCAAATTGGTGTGTTTCACCGGGCTGTGAAGAAATATAGAGCTGAGTATCATCAGCATAACAGTGAAAGCTAACACCATGTTTCCTGATGATATCTCCCAAGGGTAACATATAAAGCGTGAAGAGTAGCGGCCCTAGTACTGAGCCTTGAGGTACTCCATACTGCACTTGTGATCGATAGGATACATCTTCATTCACTGCTACGAACTGATGGCGGTCATATAAGTACGATTTAAACCATGCTAATGCACTTCCACTGATGCCAACAAAGTATTCAAGTCTATGCAAAAGAATGTTGTGGTCAATTGTGTCAAACGCAGCACTAAGATCCAATAAAACTAATAGAGAGATACACCCACGATCAGATGATAAGAGCAGATCATTTGTAACTCTAAGAAGAGCAGTCTCAGTACTATGATACGGTCTAAATCCTGACTGGAAATCCTCACATATACCATTTTTCTCTAAGAAGGAATATAATTGTGTGGATACCACCTTTTCTAGTATCTTGGACAGAAAAGGGAGATTCGAGATTGGTCTATAATTAACTAGTTCTTTGGGGTCAAGTTGTGGTTTTTTGATGAGAGGCTTAATAACAGCCAGTTTGAAGGTTTTGGGGAAATGTCCTAATGACAATGAGGAATTAATAATAGTCAGAAGAGGATCTATGACTTCTGGAAGCACCTCTTTCAGGAGCTTAGATGGTATAGGGTCTAACATACATGTTGTTGGTTTAGATGATTTAACAAGTTTATACAATTCTTCCTCTCCTATGGTAGAGAATGAGTGGAACTGTTCCTCAGGGGGTCTATAGTGCACTGTCTGATGTGATACTGTAGCTGACGGCTGAATGGTTGCAATTTTATCTCTAATAGTATCGATTTTAGAAGTAAAGTAGTTCATAAACTCATTACTGCTGTGGTGTTGGGAAATGTCAACACTTGTTGAGGCTTTATTTTTCGTTAATTTAGCCACTGTATTGAATAAATACCTGGGGTTATGTTTGTTTTCTTCTAAAAGAGAAGAAAAGTAATCGGATCTAGCAGTTTTTAATGCTTTTCTGTAGGATATATTACTTTCCCGCCAAGCAATACGAAATACCTCTAGTTTTGTTTTCCTCCAGCTGCGCTCCATTTTTCGGGCTGCTCTCTTTAGGGTGCGAGTATGCTCATTATACCATGGTGTCAAACTGTTTTCCTTAACCTTCCTTAAGCGTAAAGGAGCTACTTTATTTAAAGTGCTAGAAAAGAGAGAGTCCATAGTTTCTGTTACATCATCAAGTTGTTCTGAGGTTTTGGATATGCTAAGGAATTTGGATACATCAGGAAGATAACTTAAAAAGCAGTCTTTTGTGGTAGAAGTGATGGTTCTTCCATACTTGTAACAAGAAGTAGAATTTACAATTTTGGCTATATGAATTTTGCAAAGAACTAAATAATGATCTGAGATATCATCACTTGGCTGAATAATTTCAACACCATCAACTTCAATTCCATGTGACAGTATTAAATCTAGAGTATGATTTCGACAATGAGTAGGTCCTGAAACGTGTTGTCTAACACCAATAGAGTTCAGAATGTCTATAAATGCTGATCCCAATGCATCGTTTTCATTATCAACATGGATATTAAAATCACCAACTATTAAAACTTTATCTGTAGCCAGTACAAACATAACAGGGGATTTATCATTAACATTTGTTTCTTTGGATAATGTTATATGAAGTACCATTACTTCAAACGAGTTATACTTGTAGCCTGCCCTCTGAGAAATCCTGAAAACGTTGTTATAAATTGAAGCAACACCTCCACCTTTGCCTTTTAGACGTGGCTCATGTTTATAACAGTAATCTTGGGGGGTGGACTCATTTAAAATAATGTAATCATCAGGTTTTAGCCAGGTTTCTGTCAAACAGAGTACATCTATATTATGATCAGTGATCATATTATTTACAAAAAGTGTTTTCGTAGAAAGGGATCTGATATTCAATACGCCAAGCTTTATCATTTGTTTATCCATATTGCTTCTGTTTTTTATTTGTTGAACCTCAATTAAATTGTTAATCTTAACTTGGTTTGGACATTTTTTGTATTTTCTAGTTCGGGGAACAGACACAGTCTCTATAGTGTGATATCTAGGTGAAAGAGTCTCTATGTGCTGAGAATTAACTGACCTCTGTGACGGGAGGCAGCTAGTAGACGGTCGGTTTAGCCAGTCTGTCTGCTTCCTGACCTGGGCCCCAGTTAGTCAAGTATAAACACTAAGACTATTTGCCATATTTCTAGAGAGAAGAGTGGCGCCACCCCAGGAGGGATGAAGACCATCTCTTTTAAACAGGTCAGGTCTGCCCCAAAAGCTCATCCAATTGTCTATGAAACCTATGTTATTCTGTGGGCACCACTTAGACATCCAGCCATTGAGTGATGACAATCTGCTATGCATCTCATCACCACGGTAAGCAGGGAGGGGACCAGAGCATATTACAGTGTCTGACATCGTGCTTGCAAGTTCACACACCTCTTTAATGTTATTTTTAGTGATCTCCGACTGGCGAAGTCGAACATCATTAGCGCCGGCATGAATAACAATCTTACTGTATTTACGTTTAGCATTAGCCAGCACTTTTAAATTTGCCAAGATGTCAGGCGCTCTGGCTCCCGGTAAACATTTGACTATGGTGGCTGGTGTCTCTATATTCATGTTCCGTACAATAGAATCACCAATAACTAGAGCACTTTCATCAGGTTTCTCAGTGGGTGCATCACTGAGTGGGGAGAACCTGTTTAATGTTTTGATCGGAACAGAGGAGCGGTGTTTTGACCCACGACTACGCTGCCTCACCGTCACCCAGTTGCCCTGCTGCTGGGGCTCTGTTTCCGGAACCGAACAATGTACAGGAATCCCTGAGCTAGACGCATCCAAAGCCGTATCTAGAGCCCTAACATTTTTACTGTCCTCAATTAAAGTTTGGATGCGTGTCTCTAATTCTGAAATCTTCTCTGTCAGCCTAACTATTTCCCTGCATTTATCACATGTGAATCCCTCATCAGCGACAGAGATAGATAAACTGTACATGTGGCAAGAGGTGCAAGAAACAATGAAAGGAGAAGCCATTACTCACCGTGCTTGATGAAAATTCTTACTGCGGTTGTTTGATGAACTTGTGAAAAACTGGAGCGAGGGAGAGGAGAAAAGAAAACAGCGATAGGTTCGAATGAAAACGCTAATGACAAGCTAACGAGTGCTGACGCTTTGCAGGTGTACTGCACTCACGGAAATAAAATAAAAGTGAACGATCAAAGTTAATCTGATAAGATTGATCGATAATATCAGAAATATGGTGTGAATTAAGTTATATTTTACCACTTTAAAAAACAGAGAGTGATAGTAAGATAAAGATTCTAGAGAAAAAAATAAAATAAAAACAGCTACACGGAGCTACGATTTGCTACAGAAGGCCAACAGGAAGTAGAGAAAACACTCTACTCCACTCTACTCTCTAGGGTGTTGCAATGAGGTTGCTAGGGTACCCGGGGTGGTTTCTAGGGTAATCAGGGTGGTTGCCAGGGTCCCCATGATGGTTGCTAGGGCCGTTGCTAGGGTACCCAGGGTGGCTGCTAGGGTAATCGGGGTGGTTGCTAGGGAGTGGCCTGTTAGCTGCCAATGATGATACTCCAAAGGATGCTTGACAATATAAACCAACCCCCAATCCTCTATGATGTACTGATGCAGAGATATAGTTCATGCAATACGGTTGCTAGGGTACTCTTTTTGGTTGCTAGGGAATGGCCTGGATGATACTCCAAAGGCTGCTTACTAGTCTGAATGATATAAACCAATCCCCTTGTTTTTATGATATTTAGATTTGAAGATATCCCTCTATGCTTTGTGTTGCTAGGTTGCACTAAATGGTTACTAGGGTGTGGCTATGAAGTCTTGAAGGTGATTCGTGATTGGCCATTTGCCAATTTGCTATTTGATATATTGTGTTCAGTAAAGATTGTTATTCCTTTGAAATTACCTCTTGTCTGCGTTGTCCATCTGTTGCGGACCTGTGGTGTCGGCTCCTCACGGTGGTGTCTAAGTCAGGGGTGGCTGGTCATTCGAGTCCGCCCCGGTGACACACGCATGAGAAGCACATGGAGGAACACGTGAGAGATACTTGGGAGAGACGTGCTGAATGAAAGCACATTCACTCTCTGACAGCAGATGGCGCAAAACTGCAGAAAATGCAGCCCTTACCCTGGGAACCCCATAAATAAAACAGCAGCTACTTTCTAAAACATATTTAATTTTAAATAGCCATTCAGATTTGTGTATTCACTATGGTGTTCATCACAGAGCCAAATACTTAAATATTTAGACTTAATAGGCTATTTATTTTCATTTATTTTTCATTTTAACCTGGACTACAACATGCCATAGATATTGTATGAAAGTGTTTTTATCCTTTATCGCTCATTCACACTTTATTAGTTCACTTCCTTAGTTAATATAAACTACCAATGGAAAATTCTTCTGAACATTCATTAATCTTAGGTATTCCAATATTTAATAACACGTTATTAAATCGAAAGTTGCAACTGTGTTATTTAATGAGCTAACATGTACTAAGAGTTGTAGTTTTTAACAAAGATTAATAATTTCTGTAGAAAATGTAGCTATTGCTCATTGTGAATGTCTATGCATTAACTATGTTAACTAATGAGATCTTAATGTAAAGTGATACCTTTGGGTCTTTATAGTTCTTTTGCACTTTAATCTTTCACTAAAACACCTCACCAAGACAAGATAACTTTTACTACCTAAAGTATGTGGAGAGGATCTTCCTCCTGCTAAGTTCTCTCTGAAACATACTGCTATAAAAATGGACTCTTCTCTAATTTATTCATATAAAAACCTTTCTTTGAATGAACACACATATACTTCAGGTCATTGTGTATGTTGTTACAGTTCTTGTATTTTGTCTTGTATCCTGTTTTATGCATGCTTATGATATGAACCACTCGTTCATGTAATCTTACCATGTTTGGCATTTATGAATCAGTCTTCTGATGATCTAAAGTGAAAGTGACATAAAGCCAAGTATGGTGACCCATATTCGGAATTCGTGCTCTGCTCTTAACCCATCCAAAGTGCACACACACAGCAGTGAATACACACACTCTTTGAACACACACCCGGAGCAGTGGGCAGCCATTTATGCTGTGGCGCCCGAGGAGCAGTTGGGGGTTCGATGCCTTGCTCAAGGGCACCTCAGTCGTGGTATTGAAGGTAGAGAGATCACTGTACATGCACTCCCCCGACCTTCAATTCCTGCTGGCCCGAGACTCAAACTCACCCTTCGATTACAAGTCCGACTCTCTAACCATTAGGCTATGACTTACTAAACGAAAGTGTACATTTTATGTTGATACCAATGCAACATATTAGTGTTCTAAGAATCCTTACTAGTTCGTATATCAACTTCTGATCCAATTACATATGCAAATTACCAGGCTTTCACATAAAGGGTTGTAAAACTCCCCAGTATTTCCAAACTCCCACTTGGAATTTCAGCCTTTCTCATTGTACAAGCCCTGCCTCGTGCCTTGACTTGCAATTCATCAAAGATCCTAGGATCTCAGCTGATGTCTCTTTTAGCTCTTGTCACTTTCCACTGGGAAGAGACTCCCAATCACAGACCATTTCTTCAGTTTGCTTTGGAGAGGCAGGCATATCAGTACAAGGTTCTCCCATTCGGGTTGGCCCTGTCTCCCCACATCTTTACGAATGTGTTGGAGGGAGCTCTGGCTCCTCTCAGGGAACGAGGTGTCTTTATCCTCAACTGTCTGTAGTCTCGACGACCGGCTGATTCTAGCTCACTCTCGAGCACGGTTGTGCGAGCACAGGGATCTGGTGCTCAGAAGACCTTGCCCCCAGGGCTCCTGGGGCATATGGCATCCTCAGCGGCGGTAATACCGCTCAGGTTGATTCATATGAGACCGCTTCAGCACTGGCTTCATGGCCAAGTCCCGAGATGGCAACAGCCCACTGGGCAAAGTTATGTCCAGTTGACGTCTTGTGGACGTCTTTTTATGTCTTTGCAGACGTTGAAAAGACGTCCACTGAGGAGCCAGAATGAAAGTTTTTATGACGTCTTTTTTGACGTCCTCTGTACGTCCGATTTAGATGTTCACAGAACCTCCTTACAAGGTTAAAAACTAGTTCAAAAGTGGTCAGTGGAAATATTTCAACATCATTTAAGGTTCATTTAGACATCATTTATACTGTTTCTGGACCAAATCAACTCTCTCAGGGTGCATTAGATTTAGACTCATGTTATTTAAATGTAATTTCCAGACACTGTGTTTGTCCTAAAATCAAGAAAATAAAATAATCTTTATGAAATAATGGAATAACTGATGATTGAGCTTGTGGTAAAATCAACTGCATTCAAATACATTAAATCTCTGAAGATCTCAGCAGAGGAGGATCAAACATCTCCACAAACAGCTTCATCAGCTTCACTCATTAGATTGACTTTATTTCTGTCAGACATCTAGAGAAGCTCTTATTGAGAATTAACAGAGGTTTAAATGTTGATATTTGATTCATTTGAAGTCACCATTGTGGTGGAAAGTGTTTGGTTTAGTTGGGATCTTGGTCCTCATTATTCTTGTGTTAGCTTGTCTCTGACTGTTATAACTGTGTGTTTGTGAAACACTGTTGTTGTAGCAAACAAAGGCAAATATAAGAGAGCTCAGGTGTTATCAGTTCTTTGTTGGTGATGATAAAGTCATCACATTGCAAGTATCTGAGGTCACGAAATAAGTGTTGTTTTGTTTGTATATATCTCCTAAACCTTTTGACTCTACAGTACAGGCACTAAGAGCAAAATACTTTTTTTGAAGTTGGACAAAATGCATGCGTTTGAAATATTTTGAGCAAAAGCATCATGTACTCACACACAGACATCAAGATTTAGCATATGCATCACAACAATGGTGACAATCAAAACGGCTTCATAGCACAAACTCATCCTTATTTTCCAGACCTTTTTGTTTTAATTGTCACCATTGATGTGATGCATATCCACAATCTTGATGTCTGTGTTTGACTACATGATGTGTTTATTAAAAATAAGTGCATTCTTTTTTTTCTACATGGTGTCTGTCCATGAAAATAAATACATAGTTGCAACAAATCATTAATAACTTATTGTGTTATTAATCACCATTAAAAGCAAGAAGTTAGCACTTGAGCTCACTGCTCTCTGCCACAATAAGAGTGTTTTATAACACACAGTTACAACAACCAAAGACAAGCTCACACAAGCAGTATGAGAACCAACATCCCAACTAAACCAAACACTGTCCACCACAATGGTGACTTCAAATGATGTTGATGTAAATGATGTAAATTGATCCTCCTGAGATCTTCAGAGATTTAATGTCTCAATCATCAGTTATGTCATTATTTCATGAAGATTATTTTATTTTCTTGATTTTAGGACAAACACAGTGTCTGGAAATTACATAGAAATAACATCTAAATCTAATGCATCCTGAGACTGTTGATTTGGTCCAGAAACAGTATAAATTATGTCTAAATGAACCTTAAATGATGTTGAAATATTTCCACTGACCACTTTTGAACTAGTTTTTAACCTTGTAAGGAGGTTCTGTGAATGTCTAAATCGGACGTACAGAAGACGTCAAAAAAAGACGCCATAAAAACTTTCATTCTGGCTCCTCAGTGGACGTCTTTTCAACCTCTGCAAAGACATAAAAAGACGTCCACTGGTTGTAACTTTGCACAGTGAGAGGGCACGTTCCATGTGATCATCACTCCAATGTGCCGCCGAAACTTCACCCCATGGTTGGGTCTCTCGTTTCTGCGGGCTGGTGTTCCCCTAGAACCTATGTCCAGGCATGTTGTTGTGTCAACAGATGCTTCTGCCACGGGCTCGCGGTGCCATGTGAAATGGACATGCTGCGTCAGGCTCCTGGACAGGACCAGTGGCATGTCAATTGCCTTGAGTTGCTGGCAGTGCAAGGGACAAGCACGTACTGGTCAATACGGACAACACTGTGACCTTAGCGTACATCAACCGTCAAGGCGGTCTATGCTGCCATCGCATGTCACAACTTGCTCGCCATCTCCTCTTGTGGAGTAGAAGCATCTGAGGTTGCTTTGTGCCATTCACATCCTGGACAGGCTCAATTGTGCAGCCGACGAGCTTTCATGTCAGCAGTCTCACCCTGGGGAATGAAGACACCACCCCCAGTCGGTTCCTCTGATTTGGGAACACTTCAGAGATGCTCAGGTAGATCTGTTTGCCTCTTCAGAGAATTCCTACTGCCAGTTGTTTTACTCCCTGACTGAGGGCACCCTTGGCATGGACGCTCTGGCGCACAGCTGGCTGCTGGGCCTGCACAAGTATGCGTTTCCCACAGTAAGCCTTCTTGCACAGATGTTGTGCAAGATCAGGGCGGACAAGGAGCAGGTCCTCATGTTTGCGCTTTATTAGATTTTTTATTTGATTAGACAGTTATGTTAAAGTTGACTGGCAAATGTTATTTTTGGGAGGGATCAGGGATAAAAATGTAACTGATACCCAATTGTTTGCCAGATAATTGTTTGTGGATGAAGATAGTAGATGTCTTTAATTGAATGTTGATCACTTAGAGTTTACATCTAACAGGGACTTGGGGCAAAAATGCCATCAAAATGAACGAAAATGCCCTCCAAATTCAGAACTGCCTCTGCTCAGTTAAAACAACTCTATTAAGACTCTCATGGTTAAAGTGAAATGTGAAAATGAATAAAAAAATTTGAATGCAGCTTTGCGTTTAGATCTACTCGCATGCATCAAAAATTTCTTTATAAGCAATTTTTTCAGCATTAAAGATTATATACAATCACACACATTTCTGTTGAGTACGCTACCCCATGCACACACAAAAACACAAAACATTTTAACATTAATAATCACACACTCTCTCTCGCTCTCTCTCTCTCTGACACACACAACTCTCTTTCTCTCGCGCACACACACACACACACACACACACAGCAAAAAATCCAGAGTGAAATTAACTCTGCTGGGAGTACATGTGAGACCACACTCAAGAGTGTGAAAGTGTTAAAATAGGAGTGTTAAATTAACACTGAAGCAGAGTTAAAGTTAATGAGATAATTAAGTGATTAATTGAGGGATGATTGACCACTATTGACGAGACCTGATGTTAACATGAAGACTCAACAAAGATGAAAATCACTATTTGTCACCATTATAGTGGTCAGTGTTTGCTTTAGTTGGCTTCTTGAGCCTTACGTTTTTACAGTCATATTTGGTTTGGCTGTTACAAATAGTAATGAGCAGACAAGAACAAAAATCTAAATATCGGAGTTTGACCTGAATCACCCAACTTAATTAAAGCCTAAACAGATTTGATTGACCTCATTGATTATAACAATCCTGTGATTGTACAGTAACCGCTAATTAAAAAGATTTCTTGAAAGTTGTTCTGATAATAAAAAAAAAGCTTGTATTAGACACACACATAAATCAAAAATTAGTGTAGGAATCTCAACAACGGTGACAAACAGCATATACAGAAAAAAAGAACAACCCTAAACATTAGAAAACAAACTACTAAAAGTAACATAAAAAAACAAAACAAAAATAGATTAGTAAGAATAAAGGAAATTACTGAAATAATTCAGATAATAATTTATTCATGCCGCAATGCATCATGGGAGCCATGGATGAATTTTGTTAGGTGGCACCCAGAATGCACTGCAACATGCTTTTTGGATTTTCACCATTGTTGAGATTCACAGGTTGATTGTTGATATTTGCATGTCTAACTGAAAGACTATTTTGAAAGATTTTTGAGCAAACAACTTTTAAGAAATTCCTCAGATTGTATTAAAAATGCTGGAAATAAATTGTTGAAGAATCATAGGGCTGCAATAATCAACAATGTAACTTTAACTCAGTAATTCAGAGATAACAATAGACTTTGCTTGTCCATCAGTTTTTATAACTCAGTTATAACAGCCAATTAAAACCTGGCGTTAACATTTTAGGGGTCAAGAGCCCCACTAAAGCAAACACTGACCGCTATAATGGTGACACCATTAAAATAGTGATTTTCGTCTTTGTTGATTCTGCATGTTAACATCAGGTCTCGTCAATAATGGTCAATCATCCCTCAATTAATCACTTAATTATCTCATTAACTTTAACTCTGCTTCAGTGTTAATTTAACACTCCTATTTTAACACTTTCACACTCTTGAGTTTGGTCTCACATGTACTCCCAGCAGAGTTAATTTCGCTCAGATTTTTTTTCACACACGCACACACATACACACATAATCTGACTGTTTTTGTGATAGTCTATTTTATTTGTGCTTTATTCCAGGGTGGCGTACAGAGCAAAGATGCCGATGCCTCTCTGACAGCTTTTGTTGTGATTGCTATGCAAGAGCCCAGAGAGATCTGTGCTGGATCAGTTTCTGTAAGTGAATGTGTTTCACCACGTGCAGGTTTGGTGCCTCCCCCCCCCCCTGAATCATTAGCCACATGCACACTGCAGCTAAATTTGTTTGTCACTTTGTCTTTTGCTGCTTAATCCTGTGCTCACATTCATGAAGTTTGCTGCTTCTGTAAATAACCTCTATAACTTTACAGTAAGTATGTGGCCATATAATCAAGGTAAACCAAATGTTTATGTCTTATCTCATTTATTACGGTCTAAAACAGCTCTCTGACTGAATCATATATGGGCCCTCATGACAAAGTTATCTAAAGAATTTATGACAACACCACTGAGCTATATAAGAGGAATTTCTCATGAAGTCATAAAAAATATTGCCACCTCGCCATCAAATTCATATTCCAGATGAGATCCTCAACATATGTATTACAAATAAGAAAGGGCTCATTCTGAAATCTGAATCTGAAAGATTTCTGTAATATTGTTTTTATTCGTACAGTAAGCCAACTCTAATACATCGCTTATCCTTCCTGAAAAGACCATTAACATTACAGATTACATCTGAAGTAACAATTAATTCACATAGACATATCCTATAAACAGTGCAAAATTAGGTGATTTTAGGTCAGTGTTTTGGCTGTCTGATGCTCTCTCTCGGTGGGGAATAGCAACATTGGCAGCTCAAACACTTACGATGTCTTCATCGCCTAACGGCAGCGCAGTGAGCAATCCAGTCATTATACAGATCAGTGGACAACACACATGAACCTTCAGGAGTTTACACAATAGTCCATTCATGACGTCTGTCATCATTTACTCACTATCATGTCATTCCAAACCTGTAAAAAAAATAATGAAGGTAACCAAATAGGTTTTGGTCTCTACTGACTTCCATAGTATTTTTGTTACTTTAACAGTTGATTATGCTGAATTTTGAAGCATGCAGATCTAAGAAATTATATTTATTATTATTATTTTTTTTTTAATTTTCACTTTTACAGAGTCTGCATGAAAGCATCAAGAAGGCTGTTGTCTTCTTAGAAGGTCGACTTCCACAACTGACCAATCCTTACGCTGTTGCGATGACGTCATACGCCATGGCCCATGAGAACAAACTCAATAAAGACATCTTGATGAAACACTCCTCACAAGTAGAAGGTCAGTCAAGTCAACAAGGCATCAAAAAGAGATGCATTTTGTAACAGTGCTCACTCCGACCCAAGTGTAAATAATAGAAGAATTACAGATGTTTTGTGGTGTAATGACAGCTGCTTGAGACAATCCTGTTTCTATTGCTGTGTTGTGTTTAAAACAGCCGGTCGGTCCTGGACTGTCCCTGGACAGCATCATCACTCACTAGAGGCGACGGCTTATGCTGTGCTGGCGCTTGTGAGGGCAAAAGACTTTGATAAAGCAGGAGAAGCAGTGCACTGGCTGGCCAGACAACAGTCTCACTATGGAGGATCTGGCACCACACAGGTACACTAACACCCCATCATTTGACTGATAGACAGCAGAACAAGTGCAGGACTGACACTGCAGGACAGGATTTGAATGCTTTTCTGTCTTTTCTAGGCGACCATCATGGTGTTCCAGGCCGTGGCAGAGTATCGCACGCAGGTGAAGGACCGACACAACTTCAATCTGGAAGTGGAGCTGTCTGTGGAAGGAAGAAGCAAACCTGTCAGATGGACTTTTAAAAGAGATAATATGCATCTTACACGATCAGACAAGGTGAGGGATAACTCATCTACTAGATTCAAACTGTTTGCTGCTCGTGTCAGTTGAAAGTTTTTGTGGTATGATATTAAATGAAGAATTATGGGAGTTTTGTGGTTATTCATATTTTTCATGTCAATAGTGTTTGATCAATTAAATCTTCAGGTGTCTCTGTTTCATTTGATTATTCTGATGACTTGAGTATGTCTGCATTCACTCAACAGGTGGAGATAAACAAGGAGTTCAATGTAACTGCTAAAGGAACTGGAACAGCGACTCTCTCAGTGAGTGTTCATGAGCTTTTATACAGTCAACAGCAAGATTAAAGTGTGTAACATCTAATCTGAGACGTTCGGCTGTTTTCAGGTTGTGACGATGTACTACGCCAGATCTGTTGAGAAGAAATCTGACTGTACTTCCTTTAATCTGACTGTTAAAATGGAGAAAGAAAATAAAAGTAAGATTGAGTTCATGCTCTTTCTGTAGCACTTTCCATACATCCAGAGCTAAAATAAAACCTCCAAAATACTTAATTATGTGCTGCTTTTTGATTTAAATGTTTTATTGATTTTAATAACTTTTTTTTTTCTTTAGCAAAACAAGGAGCCATTGAAACATACATGTTCACTGTGGATTTCTAGTATGTAAACAAAAATCCTAAGTTTATTATTAGGCCAATAAACTATTTTTATTTGCAATTTATGATTTAAGATGTTTTCACACTTGCACAGATGCAACTGACAGTTTATTCAGAGGCGAGCAGCTCTTTGTTACTACAATATAATAATTCTAAGGTCAAACAAACTCAGGTTTACACCAAAAGCTCTAGTGTGAAAACCGACTGAGTAGATGATGCAAAACTACAAAACCAGTTAATAAAGTCTGCTCTTGATCTCCATCTTCACAGCTACAAAAGTGATAAATTTGATGCCTCCATGACTATTCTGGATATTGGTTTACCGACTGGATTTGTTGTTGAAGAAAACGATCTTAAAGAGGTACTGTGATGATAAACTGATGATTCACATCTGTATATAGAACACAGATCTGACTGGTCACCCCGGGTGTACCCCAAAAAAATGTATTTGCTAATATTTCATTTTCATCTTTGTTTAATCTTACTGAAAGTAGCAGTTATTTTAGCCTTGAAGTCGATAACGCATCTGGTGCTGCTTCGAGCTTCATCTCATCCAGTGTATTTTCCAGCTCTCATGCCACACTTACGGAGTGAAAAACATTGTAGAGCAAAGAAAACAGAGACAACATGCTGACAAACAAGACAGAGCAGGTTACTTAAAAATGAAGAATTTCAAACAACAAATACAGGTTTGGAGCTCTTTAGTGGCGTGACGGTTCACATGTGATCCTGGTCAACAGGGATGTGATTCTTCCAGATTAATCCAGAATTCATTTTTTTTTGCCTATAATCCTGACCCACATTATTTATGCAGATCAGTAATAAAAAATCGGTTTGTTGGGATCAGGGTGATGCTGGGGTCTGGATTCAGGATAATTTCTTTACTCCGCATTCTGACAGGAGGGATCGGGACGTTTTTAGCTCATTACATATTGTCCTTTCCCACCTTCACTGACAAAGTGGTCTCTGATTGGTTAAACCTCCTTAATAAGACTAACATTTGAAGTTACGGTGTAGGAATGTATAGCTAACGTGAATTAAAATCTTAGGATTTATTTATGCTTTCTTTATGCCAGGTTGGAGTTACACACTGATTTTCTGTCATAGTCTATTGACCCCCTGAATTAGCCTTGGTCACCCCATGTATAAAATCCTAGCTCTAAAATATAACACTCATCTGCTGAAAAGACATAAAGCATTTTGATCATGTCATGTATTGAGGTTTTTGTCTTCTTATTTTCTTGTCCTCAGTTGTCTTCAGGGAAGGAGAGATTCATTCAGAAATTTGAGTTGGACAAAGTGCTCTCAGAGCAAGGATCCCTCATCCTCTACTTAGATAAGGTAGCAGCAAACTGTTGTCTGATTATTTCGTAAACATATTCAATCTTGTTTTCTTCTGATCAGGAAACGTGATATTGTTTTATATTTCTATGAAATATTGAGTTCTTCCTTCTGATTGGCTGACAAAGTGCTTCATTAATATCCAATAACTGCACATCCATAAAGTTCCATGTGACTGCATGTTCACCTTTAAGTACATTGTGGACAACATAGTGTCATATTTCACATAATATTATAAGCACAATATAAAGTATACATGTAATATATAGCCTTTTACTATAGTTTTTCTGTCAGATATGTAGCACACAAAACTCGTTTTAGTGTAAATGAAACTATAGATATTTTATTTTTTATTAGATTTATTACTATTATTTGAGGCTAATGCAAATATTAACATGGGCAGTTTCCATTGTAAAATATTAAATGGAAAATATAATTTTGCACTGGTTTCTGTATTAATAGGTTTCTCATAAAAAGAAAGAAGTAATTTCCTTCAGAATGCACCAGCTGTATAATGTGGGTCTGCTACAGCCTGCTGCAGTCACAATATATGAATATTACTCACCAGGTGAGCTGCACACACACTCGCCCATCTTCTCACATGAACTCTTAAAATATATCATTTAGCCAAAGAGATTTACAAACGAAAATAATACACAGATTAAGGAAAAGGCAAGGAATATATCAGTACACGTTGCTCTGGTACACTGTAAAACACAAGTAACTTAACTCAAACCGTTTGAGTAAACAGATTGCCTTGATTTAAACCATGTAAGTTTTAAAACTTTGCAATTAAGTGATTAACTGAGTGATAATTGTGAATTAGTGATGAACAGCTGCTGTTAACAAACAGAATCACTGAAGAAAAGAGGAAATCAAGAACTACTACAACTGACTTCAGACACAGCCTTAGATGAAATCAACTGAAATAAAATACATGAAATCTCTCAAGATCTGATTAAACAACCCCACAAACAGCATCACCAGCTCCACTTATTAATAACCAGACTGACTTTATTTCTGTCAGACGTCTACAGAAGATCTTATTGAGAATGAACTAAGGTTTAGATGTTGATTTATTGTTTCATTTGAAGTAACCATGTTAGAGATCAGTGTTTGCTTTAGTTGGGCTCCTGACCCTTGGCTTCTGTCTTGTATTTTTTTCTCTGTTATAAAAATGTTTTTTAAATATGTTTGTTGTAATTCAGAAACTCAAAAGGAATTGGCTGTTAAACAGCATAATGGTGGTGACAAAAATCATTTATGGTGCCGTTCAGAATCCAAAATCTGACTAAATAGGTGCTGTATAAATAGTTTAGTTGATTACAAAGAACCAGTGAGCCAATTTAAAGAACTTTCTGAACACTTTGTGCACTTACATCTATTTTACGTGGTAGCAATTAGACACACAGAGATCAGTAATCAGAATATGAACCTCAACAATGGTGAATAAAAAAAAACATGCTGGGTACTATTGTAGTACAAAACTCATCCATGGCTCCCAGCATGCTCTGCAGCATTTTTCTTTTTGTTATGGTCACCATTGTTGAGGTTCATATGCTGATTATTGATGTCTGTATGTGACCGACTGACACTACAGAAAACAAACTGTTTAGACAATCCTTTTTATTAACTAATTTTTACTGGCTCTTAGGATCACTATTACTGTAATAAATCCAACTAAATCGCACTTATTTCATCAGAGAGTAGACTCTGATCAGTTCGATAATTGAAGAACTATACAATCACCAATATACAGTTTAACAACAAACACCTAGGTACATACAGGTTAAGTAAAAAACACAAGTCTAAAGGAACTGTAAGCTGCTTTGGACAAGAGCTGCTTGTTTGTGTGTGTGTGCGCGCATGTGTGAAGCTCCTGATAACATTTATTCTGGGCTTTTGAGTTACAACAAACATGTTTTAGAAACACATGGTTATAACAGCCAGAGAAAATACAAGACAGAAGTCAAGGGTCAAGAGCCCAACTAAAGCAAACACTGATCTCTAACATGGTTACTTCAAATGAAACAATAAATCAACATCTAAACCTTAGATCATTCTCAATAAGATCTTCTGTAGACGTCTGACAGAAATAAAGTCAGTCTGGTTATTAATAAGTGGAGCTGGTGATGCTGTTTGTGGGGTTGTTTAATCAGATCTTGAGAGATTTCATGTATTTTATTTCAGTTGATTTCATCTAAGACTGTGTCTGAAGTCAGTTGTAGTAGTTCTTGTGTTTCTCTTTTCTTCAGTGATTCTGTTTGTTAACAGCAGCTGTTCATCACTAATTCACAATTATCACTCAGTTAATCACTTAATTGCAAAGTTTTATAACTTACATGGTTTAAATCAAGACAATCTGTTTACTCAAATGGTTTGAGTTAATTTACTTGTTGGGTTTTACAGTGTAGTCGTCTTTAATTAAATGCATGTGTGTTTCAGATGCACGCTGTACAAAGTTCTACCACCCTGAAAGGACAGATGCTGCGATATACAGACTGTGTAAAGGAGACCTGTGCCTGTGTGCTGAAGGTATTACAATTATATATATTTTATTCCCCAGATATTTTTATATAAAGCCATTCACAACTTGTCATAAGAGCCAAATCATTTTCGTGTTCTACTTAATTTTTACTTATTTTTTTACTTTTTATTAATGGAGGAAAATGTGGTGTTGGTCTGTTATGAATGTGACCATTAATATCAGAAAATTCACATCTCATAACACAGAGAACTGCAGTTACCAGAAGAAGAATCATGTCAGAGATGAGGAGCGTTCGAATAGATCCTGTGAAGCTGGCATGGATTATGGTAATCACACGTTCTCCTTCCTCAGCCATTGAGATCCAGTCTCACAGCTCTGATATAACACCAATATAACACGACTGTTTGACAGTTTATAAAGTCTGTCAAACAGTCAAAGTGGAGCTGGTGCTGAGAGAAGGTACAGTTTATTATTAATCTGTGTCCATCTTAAGTATACATCCGGCACTTCTTTTGTGGAATATACATGTAAACGTATTTTATGTGAAATACCTAATTAAGGTCAACACTAATTAAAAAAATAAAATGCATTTTTTTATGATCCCTCGTATTTTGGTAAAATAATTAATATTTTGCAGATTTTGCAAGGTGTATGTAAACTTTTGATCTCAACTGTATTTACATCTGCACTTTATGATGAGAGAATTTGTGTGAGAGCAGAATTCACACAGCAAAAAAATCTGAGTGAAATTAACTCTGCTGGGAGTACATGTGAGACCACACACAAGAGTGTGAAAGTGTTAAAATAGGAGTGTTAAATTAACACTGAAGCAGATTTAATTTCACTCAGGATTATTTGCTGTGCAGTTGTTTCAGTGATGACATGTGAACTCTTCTAAATGGCCATTGCTTTCATAAGCTCAACAGAATCGTGTGATTGGTTATAATCCACAACGCTGCAAATACGCGGAAAAAGAATCATGATGCAGCATTGAGCATATCTAAATTTAATGCTGCAGTCAACACTTCATTTAATTTTATTCATGACAGCCATAATGGATTTAGTTTAACTGTACAACAGCATTTTTGTCCACATGAGTTGCCATAGTTTCTAAAAATGGAAACAAATCGCGCAGAACCATTATTTAAAATTGGAATTTCTCTGGATTTATAAATCCTTGGGATCTCTTGAGATAACGTAAGTACACAACTGCATGAAATATATAACACTGTGCAAGTTGTTTTTGGATATTTTTTTTGAAAATCTTACATACTGTGCCTTTACTAGCGTAGGTGAACGCAGGCGTTGACACATGCGCTCTAGAAAGCGTCATCTTAGCCCAGCATCGGCTTTACTTTTCTAGATAAATTATGACCAATAACCACCTTGTGGAACAATGGCCTTGATAACATATTTACTTAGGTATAATGAATTGCATGTTTTTATTACTGTTGAAATGTGGCTGACATTTGGTACATCATGATGAAATTGTCTCCTGTTCTGTGCTGTAGGCTCTGATGTGGATGCTGAGGGGAAAGTGAGACCATTCCTGGCTCGTCCCGGTTGCAGAAAATCTTTAGGATTGGTGAAAGGCAAATCATACCTCATCATGGGGAGATCCGTTGACCTGCAAGAGCTGGGAAGAAGGTATGTCCCAGATAGCAGCATTGTGTCGGCCCACATCCGGCCCACATCTGGCACCCATGGAAAGATGATCTGGCCCACATGCAGCGTAGAATGATGGCACTTGGGCGGACCGCTCCTGTTTGCCAGATTTGAGCCACAAGCAGGCCATAGCAATGCCACATGTCAGCCAAGAGTAAAGAAATTAACCAGAACTGGACCTTATCTGAGCCACAAAATCGGTTTATATATTAAATATGAATTTCAGCCTTAATAAGCCTGTTAACAAGCAGAATAACTGAAGTAAAGAAAATAACAGAGAAAGAGATAAGCAGAAACACAAGAACTACAACTGACTTCAGCCACAACCTTAGATGAAATCAATTGAAGATAAAAGTAGACATTAAATCTCTGGAGATCTCACCAGAGGAGGATTAAACAACTCCACAAACTGCATTAAAAGCTTCATTTATTACTAACCAGACTGACTTTATTTCTGTTGGACATCTACAAAAGTTTTATTGAGAATTAAGAAAGGTTTAACTCTAATGTGTGTCACCATAACAGTGATTAGCGTTTCCATTAGTTGCACTCTTAACTCTTATTTTATCTTTAGTCTTTTTTGGCGGCTGTGATGGTGTGTTTGTTAAACGCATTTGCGGCATCAAAGAAAGCTAAACAGAATTGAGGTCAGGTGATGGCAGCTATCTGTTGATGATTTTATAATCCTCATGAAACATGCTGATTTGTTAATTTTTTTTTTAATCTAACAATTATTTAATTAATATATTCACATCACAAACCATGTGTTTCTCCAACATGAGGTCAAGAAATATTACAACAGTCAGTTAGAAGTTTTTAACTATTATAAAGAATTCAATCGGTGATGCCACACACAGACATCAACAATCAGCACATGAATCTTAACAATGGTGACAATCAAATGTACCTTGCTGCAATGCATGCTGGGTATTAGCATAGTACAAACTCTCAGCATGCATTGCAACATGAATAAATTATGCAGCTGAATTGTCCTATTATTATGTTTAATTCTAAATATTTGCTTATCTTTTGCTTTTGTTTTTGTTGTGACAGTAGCTTTTCAGTGAAGTTCTGAATTGATCAGTTTATCTAAATATTTTTGATTGTCACCATTATTGAGATTCATGTGCTGATTGTTTATATCTGTGTGTGGCAGCATAAGATAAGTTTTTTTTAAACTCATGTTTGTTAAAATATTTTAACTGATTGTTATAATACTGCTGGATCTCATGCGGCAGAAACACAGGGTTTGTAATATGAATGTATTACTGGAACAACATAAATGTTCGATTAAAAAAAAAAAAAACATCAATGAACCAGTGTACTTCATGATGATTAAAAAACCATCAACAGATAACAGCCGAAACTTGATATCATGTCACCCTAGCTTTCTTTGAAGCTGCAAATGTGTATAACAAACACACTGTCACAGCGGCCAAAAAAGACAAACTATATATAATAAGAGTTAAGAGTCCAACTAATGGAAACACTAATCACTGTTATGGTGAAACACATTAGAGTTAAACCTCTGTTAATTCTCAATAAAAAAACTTTTGTAGATGTCTAACATAAATAAAGTCAATCTGGTTAGTAGTAAAAGAAGCTGGTAGAGCAGTTTGTGGAGTTGTTTAATCCTCCTCTGCTTAGATCTCCAGAGATTTAATGTCTTCTTTTATCTTCAGTTGATTTCATCTAAGGTTGTGGCTGAAGTCAGTTGTAGTTCTTGTGTTTCTGCTCTTCTGTTTTTCTGTTTTCTTCTTTCCTTCAGTGATTCTGCTTGTTAACAGGCTTATTAAGGCTGAAATTACTTCATATTTAATACACACAGATTTTGTGGCTCAGATAAGGTCCAGTTCTGGTTAATTTCTTTACTCTTGGCTGACATATGGCATTGCTATGGCCTGCTTGTTGCTCAGTTCTGGCAAACAGGAGCAGTCCGCCCAAGTGCCATCATGTCACGCTGCATGTGGGCCAGATCATCTTTCCATGGGTGCCAGATGTGGGCCGGATCTGGGCCGACACAATGTTGCTATCTGGGGTGTCAGTACTCCCTGATCTACAGGATTCTGCTTTTGCACAGAAGGACCCACAACCCAGTAAATTTAGGATGCAACATATCATTGGATAAAAAAAAGTAAAAAAGGGTGAAATTATCTAGAGCTTTATGTGAATTTTCCTCATATAGTGTGACTTTCACATAGAATTGCTGCATGAGTCATTTCTTAGACCAATGAAAACCAAATCAATCTTAAACATCTGCTTAAATGTCTGTTAGTTTGATCAGGGGCGCTGGCCTGGGGGTAAAACCAGTACTGATTACCAGGGCCCCAAAGGAAGAGATGCCCTTGAAAAGTCTGGAATATATATTTTCAAGGGAGGGGGGGGGGGGGGGGCATTAGGACTCTGCCTATGCATAGGGCCCGGGATCTTGTGCAGCGCCCCTGAGTGTGATGCTTGTTTTTAATGATTATTTATACCAAAATGGATTCATATGTTTTGCATAGTGTGTTATCTGTTGTTTTCAGTCTGCAGTATGTTTTTGGAGAGCAGACCTGGGTTGAATACTGGCCTACAAGAGAAGAAAGCCAAACTCCAGAACACCGGAACCGATTCATCGGCATCTCTGACCTCCAGGACAGCCTTCTCAGTCACGGATGTGCTACCTAAATATACAGTGGCGTAACGAGAATTTCTTAACTAAAAGAAATGTAACATTATCTTTTGCATACTCTAAATAAATTGTTCTTGATAATAATGGTTTTCACCAAAATATGCTGGTGTGATTCCATAATAAAACTTGAACATCTTCATGCACGATTAATTATGATGTGTTTAATCATGCAGTTCCTGAATTCATATTTTAAAATCTTGTTTTCTGTATTTAGCCTCCTCTGGGTGTTTGATTGACAGGCAATCTGACCAATCATAATTCAGAATCTGCCATTTTGTCTGACAAACAAAGCACTCAGGAGAGTTAGTCAATTAAAGTCAACAGAGTTGAACTTGAAAATGGGGTAGTGATGTGTTTGCACAGTTGGGACGACATACTTTCTGATGTTCATCCACGCTTGAACTAAGGCGCTACAGCAATCTGTCACAACACAATACGGTTTTAATTTCTTAAAAAATGTTTTTGTTTCATACCTGCTTTGCAGAGGTGGGTAATGCAGGGGCAAAAGAGTAAAAGTCCTGCCATATTTTTGTTCCACCCACACTGTAAAAAGTGATTCTCCATATTTATTCAATAAAGTTGTGTCAAAAATTTACAAGCAATATTATTAATTAAATTTAACAAATTTTAATTAAGTAGAAATAATCATTCAAAATGAGTAGAATAACATGAAAAAATTAAGTAACAATTACTCAAAAATATTGATTTCATTGGACAAAAAACAAAAAACACTATGCTAAAGAATACTATGTTATGCATGCCAGGCCAGTAGTTGGTGATCATGAAACACCCTTCGAAAACATAATATGCATGCACATGACATCAGCCTTTTTACTAATTCACATTTTTGTTGCTTACATAAATATGATACAGGCATCATGTTCAAAAGGCTGTGTCTTAAGGCCCCCAAAACAGAGTTATTGAAGACACCTATAGTTCACGAACAGAATCAAAGGGTAAATTATTGGTTACCATTATAGTGGTCAGTGTTTGCTTTAGTTGTGCTCTTGGCCCTTGATGTTTTAACATTACTTTTTGTGTTGCTGTTGAAACTCAGTTATAACAGCTAGCCAAGCTAAGAAAAAAGATGATCGGGTAGTGTTGGTTATGCTTTTACATAATCTTTGTTTCACCTTAATGTCTGAACTCATTCAGAGCCTGATCTTTGAGTTACATTAACATTCATTACAGCAGCTCTGTGGTTCAACAATAAAAGGCCTGGAGTTTTCAGTGTAATCCAGAGTTTAAGAATTCTGATTGAGAGAGGGGAACTTTCTTTTGGCAGACAGTGACATCAAGTACCAGCGTATTAATCTCAGGAATGGTGACAAACAGCATATTTAGACGAACTGTAAGAAACACAAAACAAGCTACTATAGAATTGTTGCTCATAATTTATTCATGCCGCAAAGCATGATGGGAGCCATAAATGAGTTTTGATTGGTGGCACCAAGAAAGAAGTGTAACATGCTTTTTGATGGTCCCCTGCTGCTGCTGAAATCACCTAAACTTATATTGTACAACCACAGGACACCTGTCCATGATAAGACACACCCAACTCAGAAACCCAGATCAAATTATGATACACAAACAAGTAACACCATCTGATCTCATTTCCTTCTTGGCTTGTCTAGCTGCTGTATCGCAACTATCATCCATAAAAAAGCTGGATAAAATTTTAAGGGTCAAGAGTCCAACTAAAGCAAACACTGACCACTACAATGGTAAGCAAATTATTTATTTTTTTCCTTCAGTGATTCTGTTCGTGAACTATAGGTATCTTCTATAACTCTGTTTTGGGGGCCTTACAACCTTTTGAACATGATGCCTTTATCATATCTATGTAAGCAACAAAAATGTGAATTTGTAAAAAGGCTGATGTCATGTGCATGCATATAATGTTTTCGAAGGGTGTTTCATGATCGCCAACTACTGGCCTGGCATGCATAACATAGTATTCTTTAAAATAGGGTTTTTTTGTTTTTTATCCAATGAAATCAATATTTTTGTGTAAATTTTTCTTAATTTTTTCATGTTATTCTACTCATTTTGATTGGTTAATTCTACTTAATTAAAATGTGTTAAATTTAATTAATAATATTGCTTGTAAATATTTGACTCAATTTTATTGAATAAAGATAGAGAATCACTTTTTTACAGTGTGATTTCATCAGAGGAGGAACCAAGTCACAAGTCACAACATTCTAAGTCACAAACGAGTCTTGAGTCAAATCCCAAGTCCTCAAAGAGTTACAGTTATTTAGATAATTAAGTGACTAATTAAATGATGATTGTACAGTAGTGATGAACACCTGCTGTAAACAATCAACATCACTGAAGAAAAGAGAAACACAAGAACTACAACTGACTTTAACCACAGCCTTGGATGAAATCAACTGGAAGAAGAAAAAAAAGACTGTGCCACCATAATTGTGGTGAGTATTTGCTTCAGTTGAGCTCTTGAGTCTTTAAGCAGTTTTTATGAATTTGTTTCTAAGCATTTGCATTATTGTTTTCCAGCAAACGTTTGTGCAATGCTGATGCAAAGCTTGATCTAGCAGGTAACTTATGCTTTTGATGACTGTATGATCTTGATTTAAATTTCTTGATTATACTTTTAAATAACGTTATTAGTGGTTAGTGAGGATTCCTGTCTGTTCACTGCTCTGCATTTAACCCATCCAAAGTGCACAAACAGAGTATGAATTCTGAGTTTGGGTCACCATACTTAAAACTGTATGCCACTTTCACAAAACCGAGAGAAATCTCATTAGGAAAATGCCACCATAATGCTTCTATATTAAGAAAAAAAAAAAAAAAACACAGTTTAGGTTTAGGCATTTAGCCATAACCATTTATCATATGATCAGTGGTGGAAATAATTATTCATACTGCAGTGCATTATGGGAGTCTTTCATGTATTGCAACATGAAGCATTTTGTTGATTGTCACAGTTGTAGAGATTAATTAATATGATGGTTCTTGATATCTGTGTGTGTGTCTAAAAGGCACTGGAGTGGTAAAACACTGATGTGTTACACAAATTTAAAATTCACTCCCTGTAAATATTAAAACAATGCTTTTTTTTTGTAGTGTGCTGTAGCTTAACTGGAATTACTCAAAACCTACAGAGAGAAATCTGACACAACAAGTAAAGGGTCGAGAGCACAACTGAAGCAAACATTGATCTCCATGATGGTGGCATAATTTTAACCAATAAAACATCAACATCTGATCCTCTGAAGTTCTCAATAACAGCAGGTGTTAATCATTAATGCACAATCATCATTTAATAAGTCACTTAATTATCTCATTGACTTTAACTCTTTGAGGACTTGGGATTTGACTCAAGACTGGTTTGTGACTTGGAAGGAATGACTTGGTTCCTCCTCTGGTGAAATCAGCTGCTGAGTTCATGGGTGGAACAAAAATATGGCAGGATTTTTACTCTTTGGCCCCTGGATTACCCACCTCTGTTCTCTGCTCTGTGATGTATTCACTGACTGATAATGTGGCTTGTCAGACATATAGCAACAGTAACTAAGGGGGGTGGGTCTATGCAAAGGACCGATTTCTACTTTAGAAACATGAGTTACAAAAACAGTTGGTTATGTCTGTGAATGTAAACAGCTGGAAAATAAATCACATGTTTATATTAGATCTGTGTGACAGCAGCGTAATATTCAGTAAATAAATCAATGAATCCACTGCTCTGTTGAGGAAAATCCTAGATTTATATTATTCACGTATAATTCATTCCATGAGTGCTCAAGTTATCAAGTATTATCTGGCTGGTCATGTGATCACCCCCACGAGCTCAGTGTAAAATAAACCCGTTTTTATTGGACTACAGATTTCTCAAAGGTTCAAGCTTATTAATTTCTTAAAGGCAGAATAAGTGAGTGCACCATTTTAATTAGACAATGCGATGACTAACCCAAGTAACAAATAATAAAAACATATGGGGAACATGTTTTTCTAAATCGTTGAAATGTCCAGTTTTCTTGTTGTGATTATAACATTATTTGAAAGGTTACAAGAACATTCTAAAATTTTTATTTTCACCCAAAATCTAACTTTATATAAATGTTTATTTTTTATATTCTCAGAATGTTAGTCACATTTTCTTAATTAAAGATTACAATCACATTTCTTACAACATTCCCCTTATTTTACCGTAAATCTAGTTATTTGAATGTTTATTTTTAATTTTCTATAATTTCAATAATGTTTTCTTGTAGTTATTTTATGTTATTTACAAGTTCCGCTAACATTATTTGAACATTTAAACATTTCTAAGGATATTAATGTTATTTAAATATTTAAAAGCTTGTATTAGAACATTCAAGCACAAATAAGATAAGGACAGTCAGAGAATGTTGTTCTAAGAATGTTTCCTCAACGTTATGAACACATTTATCAAATAAGAACTTTGCATAAACATTACTTTAAGAATGTTTTGTCTAACATGTATAAAATAAAATAAAATAAAATAAAAAATAACACACACCTCACCGAAAGTTGTTGTAATATTCAGTTAGCAGGAAGATCCCCAAGAGAAATCATTGTACTAGACCAATATAAAATTCATCAGCTACTGTACCATATGCTAAAGCAGTATGCTGAAACATATATTGTACTAAAATGGCCACCTCATCAATGGAAATTACTGCATCATAAAGAAAGATAGAGAGAATGAACTTCCAGTAAAGACCTGTGAACAGAATTAATGAGTCTGTGTGTGTGTGTGTGTGTGTGTGTGTGTGTACATTATCTCTTAGTCTTTTAATGGCATCTCAGTAAACAGGTAAAATATTGCTGTTGAATAATAAGTGTTGACTTATAATCTGCATTCAAGGGGTTGAGAGGTTTGTGAGTTGATGAAAAGCTAATAATTAAAAATGTCAAATTTACATAATTTATAATTAAACTGAAACAATAAAAACATGAAAACATTTTATGTTGTTAGGTTTTGGCTTAAAAAAAGTTCAGAAATCCCAGTTTTAAGCTGTTTTATCTCAAATTACTTATTCTGTGATATGTTGAACTTATGCAGAATTAATTATATTATTATATAATAAAGTAAATAAGATTTACAAACAGATTTCTGCACAGTCACCTGATTGATCCTTTACTGATACTTACACTTCTGATCGAGCTGCTATGTATACGTGTAAATGGGTGTGTTCTTGGCTAATCAATGCATTCTGTATGTTATTCGGATGTTTGCAGTGGTAATGGCCATGTTTGTGTATGTGTGTGTGTGTGTGTGTGTGTGTGCGTGTGCTCTTGTTTTTGTGTCATATCAGGACACAACTCTGTATAATGACATGGGTATGACACAGGTATTACAAGGAAAGGGTGACTTATGAGGACATAACCCATGTCCCCATTTTTCAAAACCCTTATAAGTTTCCTGTGAGGGTTAGGAGTAGGGTTGGTGTAGGGCCATAGAATATACAGTTTGTACAGTATAAAAACCATTACGCGATGAACCCACTTTTCACATAAACAAACGTGTGTGTGTGTGTGTGTGTATGGATCCACAGTGCAAGTATCTCCTTATAAAATTGTCATCATGCTACTGTAAATCAAAGCCATCTACAACAGACTAAACAACCAGACTCAGAGTTTTATTTTTAAAATCTTCCTTTCAGTTTCAATTTTTTTTTCTTACAGGCAATAACAAAAGTGATTTAAATGTGTATCATAGTTCAACTCTTCCATACAAATTATTTCCACAAAGCACAAAAAAAAACAATCACATGACGTCCAGGTGTCCACACGAAGCTCTGTGTTTATGATGCATTATTAATATGTTACTGAAGCTTGATGGTAGATTCATTTGAGGTTTAGCAGTCAGGTTTTCACTAAATCGATGGCCGCATTTACACTGCAGGTCTTGATGCCCAAATCCGTTTTTCTGACTATATCCGATTTTTTTGACGACCCGCTTACATCATCTTTTAAAAGTGACCCGTATCCGATTTTTGCATTTACACTATACACTGCTGAAACTACCAAACGTAGACGTTCTGACCCGGAAAGGAAGTAAAACAGCACGAAATACAATGGATGCAGATGCAAATAAAATTATACAGTGTTTTGCTTTCCACAATATTTTGAAAAGTCAACAAAAAAATCAGCAAAACATTGGTCTCGTTCGGCGGAGAAAAAAAAAGAGGAGCCCTTGTTGCAGCCTGGGCGAATTTCACGCCTATAATAAGTCATGTGATCTCAGTTGGTGGTGTCCATCTGAGTTGACGTCACTTTTTTAATGACATACAACTCGCATTTACTGGGGAATATCTGATTTGTCTGCTTACATGGTACACGCAAATGCACGTATCCGATTCATATCCGATTTATTACCACATATGAATGAGGCCTGAATCCAATCTGAGAACATCGTAATCCATGCGTTTTTTTCCTGCTTACACGTTCACCGGTCATATCCGATCTGTGCCACATGAGAGGAAAAAATCGCAATTGGGTCACTTGAACCATGCAGTGTAAATGGGGCCAGCTTCTTCAGTGTCAACCCTATAAGCATAGACAATTTAAATTAGCATCACTGTAACCAATTTTATAAAACTGAAGAAAACAAAAAAAAACAGTTTTTGCCTCTGATTGGTCAAAACAGTGATCCAGCCATTATATAAATCTATATATAAACAGCTATGACACAAAACACCTGCTCATCAAATTAGTGTGCATTTCTGCTTATTTTTGGTGCATAGCAACAGTCTGTTATATTAGGGACTACATCTTCAAGCTGAGAGATGCCTCTTGACACTGAAACATGGTTTTGCATTTATTTATTTTTTAGGTAGTATTTGTTCTAAATGCAATAATTGACTTAATGTTGAGAATACACTACAAGCTGTGTTCAGCAACAAGCTTTAACAATACATATTAATATATTATCAAAGTATGTTCATACATGTTTATATCCATAACCTCTTGTACCTCATGGTTTGCTTCAGTAAGTAATGCACCATGAACAGGGAGACTGGTTCAGACTTGCTTTAAAATACACAATTTTCACCCAAATACAGAATGATTAAGCATGTCATGTTTAAGTTACGGTCTTGAACGCCGCTAGAGATCCTCCACAATCCCAGAAGCCTCACATGGCAACCATAAAGAACATGAGCTCTCAGTTGAGCTGTTGATTCTTGTCCTGATGAATTGTGGGTAGTCTTTAAGAATGGCACTCCAGTGAAGTGTGTGGATGGACATACAGAGAGTAAAAACAAAGCTTCCACTGAGGATCTGCTTGAATTTGACACTGTTTATTAAAGCATTAAGAAACCAACTGAACACCCCATGAAACATCAAGCTCAGGTGTTTTGATGCCAAGCAAGCGATGAGTTTCCTTTTCTCTATTCTGTAAGTGCTCAGTAGAAACAAAACTGAATTATAAAGGACAACTCAGTGAAAGCGGTTTTAACTCCTGAGTGGGGTATAATCAAGTGCTTTCATTGTTACTGAACAAGCAGTGCTTTGTTGATCATTCACAGCGAGGCATGAAGACACTTTCCAGACCCTTCACCCTCTCTGCTCCTGTCTGGTGGAACGAGATGCCCAGGTAAACCAAACTGCTGCACTGAAACTGTAATTTTGACCTTCAACCTTTTGGTAGCCGTTGAAGTCCACTATAAGGAGAATAACCCTGGATTGTTTTCATCAAAAACCTGTAACCTTAATTTCTTTTTGAATGAAGAAATAAAGACGTTAACATCTTGGATGACATGAGGGTGAGTAAATTATCAGGAAATTTTAATCTGAAAGTTAACCAATCCACTATCATTTACCAATTTTTTTTATTTTTTCAAGCAATCCCAGCCCAGATGAGAAAAAGTAATGCATAAGTAACGTAACGCATTACTTTCCATGAAACGTAACTAAAAGTAACACCATTAGTTACTGTTTTAGGGAGCAATAAAATACTGTGATGCTTTAAAAAGTAACCTTCACCAGCCCTGCTGATTTTATCTGAAAAATTTTGCTGAGCAGTAGTAAATGTGACTGCACCTTCAGAAGGCACCAATAATTAATACTGTTAGATTTTTACCAACTCAGGAGATAATTGTGATTTGTTTTTAAAGGTCACTAGATCCACATATTCATGCTTTCTCGTGATAGAAGCCTGTTTGCTTACATGACGATCATATCTGGAATATAACATCATCTCCATTGATTCATTAGTGTTAAACGTTGGTTTCTGTCACCACCGCTGAGCACTCACTGTTGAGGGGACGCTCTTCCAGACAAATGTCTTCAGTCAGAGAGCTGCAGTTGCTGGCGCCCTCCTGTGCCTCGGAGGTCAACTGCAGCATCACACGACCCCTGTTCTGGCTCACTCCGTTCTGAAGACTCTTCACTAGACGCTGGGACTCTCCCAAGGCTGTGGCAGAGTTCTGGGGTTCTGGGGTTTCAGGGCATTCCTGGGTCAGAGCTGGGACCATGCTGCAACATTTGGCGTGGGGCGTCTGGCTGTGGGTGTGACGGTACTCTTCCTCAATGTCTTTGCCTAGTTTCCACCTTTTCCACTTCTTCAGCATCTCGCTCTGGACCTGGAGAGCCGGAGAAACACAGTCTATTCAGTCATAGGACTGTTCACAAAAAGAAAAAAAAAAGAAATAAAATACATACGCACAAAAAAAATTAATAGTGAAAAATTGCATCAAATGCAATACATATGAAAAAAGAGAGAGTGAATGTTCATGCTTATCTTGAAGGGCTCCATGAGGATGATTTTTTTTCACTACTAAGATTAATAGAAAAAAAACCCTACTTGGTGTGAATAGTCGACTCCAACAAGTTGGTCGTGACCCAAAAAGCTATTTGCAGCTATGTTCTAACAGTAGGCGAAAGGTCTTTTGCTGTCAATGTCAAATACTGCTCATGTAGTTTAATCTTGTGTTGTTCATGCAAATCACTTTTTTATGTTCATATCAGTGTTTGCTTTAGTTGTGATCTTGGCTTGTGGCTTTTTACTTTTAAAATTTGTTTTGCAAATCAAGAGCAAAAGTCATCAGGTGGTGATGATTATGTTTTAATGTAATCGTTGTTTGACCTGAGATACTGAACTCATTTACAGTGTTTTCTCTAAATACTTCTCCATTATTGATTGTAACAGCTTTGATTCCACAATGAAAGCTTCTGCATTTTCTAATCATTTTGTAGCCATCTCTTGCAAGTGATTCTGATTTAAAAAAAAAACATTTTTTAATTAAAGAGTGTTTATTTTAGGCACACACAGATAACAAGAATCAGCGTATGAATCTCAACAACGGTGACAAACAGCATATTCAGATAAACAGATCTACTCTGAACATCACAAAACTAGATACTAAAAATTCACATAAAAACAGCAAAAATAAAATATAATTAAAAAGACACATAATTTATTCATGCCGCAATGCATGATGGGAGCCATGGATGAGTTTTTATTGGCTACATGCTTTTTTGATGATCACCGTTGTTGTGATGCTCACGCTGATTCTTGATGTCTGTGTGTCTAAACTAAATAATTCTGTTTTTATGTAAAACTAACTTTTAAAATATGTAATATTGTACAAAACATTTTGGATTGTTATATTTTTTTCCACTTAATTTATGTATATATTAAAGAAACCTGAACTCACACATTCAGGTCACTCAATGACAATTAGTCCAAACCACAATCAATAGCACACATGATTGCCTTTGCTCTGGTCTGTATGTTATAACTCTGTTACCACAGCCCACAAAGTCTAAAGTAAATAACTGAAGGTTCAAGATCACAACTAAAGCAAACACTGACCACTATAATGGTGACACACAACTTGTGATTTTCTCGTTTGGTGAGTCTGCTTGTTAACATCAGGTGTCTTCAATAATGCTCAATCATAACTCAATTAACTTCTTAATTATCTCATTAACTTCAACTCTGCTTCAGTGTTAATTTTAACACTGCTTCAGAGTTTATATGAGTCCACAGACTCCACACTCAGAGTGTTAAATTAACACTGGGGATTTTGCTGTGTAGACTCTGATTGGCTGATGAACGTTCTGAGGTGTGCAATTATTTTCTGGGAAACGCACGGCGAACGTAGTTTCAGGCGGCTCTCCTGACAGCATTACAGTTCCATACCACTACGCATATAGTAAAGCTATAATAACAGAATAATTATAATTATAATGATTAGCTATGATTTTAAGAGATGTTTTTTTTATTATTAAAAAAACTCAACCATGCTGACCATAACTCACCTCTTTGTTGATGAAGCAGTACAGGATTGCCACGAGCAGACCCTACAGTTACAGACAACAACACACATGAACCTCAACCATCTGCAGATACCATCCATCAGAGAGCATCTCCATAAACACTCTGATTGTGACAGTGGGCGAGCGACCTTTGCCCTCTGACCTGGAAGGAGCTGAACAGGAGGTCGTAGAAGAGGCGGATCAGCCTCAGAAGAGACTCCTTCGGAACGGACTCATCGATGACGAAGGTGAAGAGGATGGCGTGAATTCCCAGCAGAGGAATCAGCGTGAGCGTAGACTTGGCCAGCCTGAGCAGAGCGAGAAAGAGAAACACACATTTAATGAGAGCAAGAGCTCTGCTTGCATGGAAAAAAAGAGTGCAGTCTTTTACCTGAACTTGTAGTCTGTGTATCTCATCTGATGCGCCTTCAGCTTGGACGTCAGAATCTTTATTATACGAATGAATATGATGAAATTAATCTATTCCAGAAGAAAAGAAAGAGAGGAAGAGACTGACGAGATTTGTGTGATTCAACGAGTAAATGTCTCAGTTTCACTACTGTACATGATAACATGACAAGCGTAACGCATGAACTCACATAAGCCTGAGCACAATTCATGTGACAAACACAAAACAAGCCACTGTTATACATATACTTGATTCCTATTGAGTTTAGATGTGAGTGAAATTAATTTGGAATTCATTCATAAACAAATTTGCAATTAAATAGCAAATTAATAAATAACAATTACATTTATTCATAAATACTTATGGATTCGATTGCAATCGAGATATGGCAATTTCAGTTTTGAACAGTTGCCAGATGATTTGTTGTAGAGTTTTTTAAAGAGTCTTTTAAACTTTTAAACATGTATGTAAATATGTTAATAGAGGAGAGCATAAAGTAAACAAAAAAGTAAAGTAATGGTGAAGAATATTATCTTCTAATTAAGGCTCAAATCCTCTAAAACAAAAATATTGATATATCAATATCTTGTAATTCTGCATCATACATAAGCAAAGTTATATCAATATTGTTTTCCAAATACTTTTCTGAAAACAGAAATGTCCCATAAAAAGCTGTTCAAAGCCTGTTTGCGTGCAGTTTTAAAATCAGAACATGAAACAAGCGCTGTACAAATGGCACTCGTGAAATAAATCATTGAGGTTGTGTAGAACCAACATTTCTGTTATGTTTGTCTTTATTACTTTGTAAAGCCCCCAGAGCATTTTTCTGTGCATTGATGAGCGCGCTGGAGGTCACGCAGGGGTCATAATGCATTCCTGCGCCCGAGGCTCTCGCTAAATGAACGCGTCCTCGAATAATATCAGCGTATAAATGCAGAATCATATTATATCATATAGAGACCGCTTGAATCTCAATGCTCCAGCCCATCCATATGAAACACACACGCACACACACACACACACACACACACACACACACACACACACACACACACACTAACACACACACACTAACACACACACACACACACAGGGGATCTTGACGAATGTGTTTGTTGTTCATACGGACTGAATGACATCAGCTGTAATGGTCCATTCACAGCAAAGACGACATAACGATAAAAATATAGTTTTAAAAATCATTCAAGCTTTGAAAGAACAGGAAATTCACACCAATATCACGATAATGCTACAGAATCAGCTCCAAAGAGCACAAACACTTCAATCTGCAGTGTGCTAATAAAAATCATAACATTATTGTGCGTTGGAGTGGACTATATATTCATCATTTGAAACATCTTTATAGTTAAATCTATGTAAATCTCTTACCAGATACGCAAACAGGATGGGACAACGGATGATCCACCAGTAGCCCATGTTGATATTCCTTTCCCAGCATCTGCATATGACAAAATATCATAATCCAGCCATATAAACATGAAAAATGCCAAACTGCTAAAAACAAAATCCATCATTACATCTTTTCATAAAACTGTCACATTGTGTGAGATTACATTGTGTGTTTAACTTCAACCTGGAATGCATTTTGCAACCCATTTTTCATGTACAGTTACAGTATGTGACATATTTCACAATAAACCTGCATATTTAATGAGACACAGCATAAATCTGAAGCGCAGGACTTTATTTATCCATCAGGAATTGATCGGATGGTGAGAAAGGAAGTCGTTGGAGAACCAGATTGAGTTTTATTGTATTTTGATGAAAGGTTACTGAGAAATAGTCCACAATAAATCAATAAACGAGTAAACAATGTGTGTGTGTGTGTATGTGTGTTTTTCTGTCCTTTCCTAAACCGAGCACTGATTACTCTTATAGTAAAAGAAGCAGGTGTCTTTAATTAATTGTTACCGTGGCAACGATCTGCTTCATTGTTATTTGAATAGAGGATTTTCCTCAGCGGCTTAATAACTTTTTCTAATAAATCACTCTCATGCACCTGTGAACATATGTTCAAACAGTGATCTCATTAGTTTTCAGAGGTATTTTTCTACATTTATGTTTGTTATAAATGTCTAAACGTATACAAATGGTTCTGAATGCTCTGTAGACATGCAGAACTGGAAACCTTCGAGTACTTGAAATGATTAATTTGTTCAAACTATTATTTGAGCTTTGAAGGTTTATGGCATTATGGCAACAAAGCTGAAATGCAATTGAACTCCACACAAAGAATGACAAAGTAATTTTACCAGACTAGCATCATGCTAACACACTTACTGTTCATGTCTTGCATTGTTTAAACTGTGGGTATATTAATTGATTAATAAATTTAATTAAATTGTTAAATTAAATTTATACTTATTGTTAATGTCAAAAAAGTCATGTTAAATATGAATTAAAATGAAAAATGTTAAGTAATTAACATTAAACACAAAATAGAATCATTGACATACATTATTGTTTTGATTAAAAAAAGTAATTTTGATATTTAATGTATTAATTTTCATTTCAGTACAGAACTTTGGTAAAGCTTTTTTTACTCATCCCTCCCTTTTTCTTGAAAATAAAAGAAGCATTTGCAATCAAAGTTTTTTTTTTATTATTAGTATGTTATGTTATTATTTAACTTTGCCTGTTGTTTCTTTATTGCAGTTTTGTTGATTTTGCATCACTTTGGTAAAGAGTTTGTTGTTTTTAATGTGCTTTATAAAAACATTTGAATGGGGCCCATTTTTGGAACTTGCTTCAATTCATTATTCTGTAATTATTAATCTGTTAAATGTTTGTGGACTTGTTCTGTAAAGTTGTTTACATTTGTTTTTATAAATGCTGGTTTATGATATTGCATTGTGATTGCAAGTTAAATTTTACTTGACACACAAAACAACAACAACATCAAATATATATATATATATATAGAGGGGGCATGTCTAGAGTCACATGTCTGAGGCTCGTCAGGTCTACACTTATCTATCACTAACCTATTAACTTATTAATACAGTGCTTAGGAGTATTATGGAGCTGCAGACTCGGAGCCTGCTGCATCTACAGTCCTGCACCCAGAGTCCTGCATTCTCAGACCCCTCGTTTTGGACCATGAATACTAAAGGGATCACGCTGCTTCACACACATGAGTGTTTCTCATAGATGCATGTATTATTTAAGAGCAATGGAGCACTTTATGAGTCTATTCACCTGCTTTCAGTCAGAACATGAGCATTGGGGGATATTTAACGGCTCATAAAGAGCTAATAATCTGACCATCTAACACTTTTATCCTCTTATATCTGTGCTGATCCCACACAAACTCACTCCATTTCCAGTTCTAGTTAACTATGATAAGCCTGCTGGCATGTATACTAAAACATAAGCAATCTTCTAAAAACATTGATATAAATCAAGACAATATGCATGCTTACACACAAAAATAAATCAATCACAAAATAAAACTATGACTGTCACTGCATTAGATACTAAATACAAACCCAAGAGGCATTTATTTTAAAGAAAATAAATACAAATAAATAAATAACAACTAAACACTTATTCAGTTTAAAATAAATATATATATAAACACTACAATCAACAAAACACCAGCTGATTGAAAGACAAGATGAGCACAAATGGAGCAGTCTGTTTGATATCTAGTGCAGTGTGACGCAGATGTTTAAACACTCTCTGGAGTCAAAGTTAAAGTAAAGGAAACATACTCTTCATTTTCATACAGGTACTTGACTGTCATCCAGGGCAGCACAAATATCAGCGGCGCACCTGCAACACGAGAGAGAGATAGAGTCACCGGACGCTTCGTCAAACACTCCTGCCTTCTGCCGTCTGATCTGAATCAACTTCTTCAAAGTCAGTCGTGTTTGCTCTTCGGAGACTAACGTCAGAAACACCTCGAAGCACTGTTGTTTAATAGCCTTTCTTTGAGTTAATTCTGAGCAGATCAGTCTTCAGTGATCGTGAATGATTGTGTGCTGGCTCACGCACCCCAGCCGATGCAGAGGTAAATGTAGAAGTAGTTCCTCTCGGAGAAGACGGTGGTGACCAGCAGACTGTGCAGATACAGACCCTCCACCAGCAGCCAGCAGTTGTTAGCCATGACGCTGTACTGCATCATCACCATGGCAACACGGCAGCCACTCACCTTCTGAGGAACACATATGCAAATTCAGCCTGTGATGACACGCCCACCAGCCAATCACAGACCGCCTGACGTTCAGAAGCGTGATAAGTGACTATATCATATACATTTATATGTAAGTGTTATATCACTTTTATAAGTGTTATATCATATACATTTATTCATTATCAAATCAATATATAAAATATGGAAAAGTAATGGATATATAATATATATTACTATTTTGAATCACTCGTGGAATTAATTTTACAGGCTGCAATAACTAATCAATACATTCTTTTATTATTAATAATAATAATTGAAAGAATCAGCAGTGAATTTGATCATTCATATATATATATATATATATATATATATATATATATATATATATATATATATATATATATATATATATATATATATATAATGCATACATTTTAATTTTAATGCATAAAATATAAAAGTTATTTATAAAAAAACTCAGTATTTTTAGTTTTCCATCTTATTACTTGAAGAACTAATTTACAATCATTAGCTGCAGCCCGATGATATAAGTGCAAGGTTGGGGGTTCGAATCCCAGGGAACACATGATAGGAGAAAAATGTTAGCCTGAATGCAATTTAAGTCACTTTGGATAAAAGTGTCTGCTAATTGCATGAATTTAATGTTAATTTTAATTTTATTATACAGAATTAATCTTACTAAAAAACAATTTACCTGCTTAGCATTGTATTTTTAGTCAGTTTGTGTGTTTAAGATTGACTGACTGTCAGCTATTGGCTGGTATATCACCTGCCTCCAGGTTGAAGATATAATCTGATTGGCCGTCTTTACACAATGCAAGTGAACAAGAAACAACGTGTTTGTATAAACCGTGATGAGTACCTGAGCGCCGGCCCAGCGCGGCCCCTGGAGGTGACCGCTGCTCATCTGATCCAGCAGCGCGTCTTTGACGAGGATGGAGACGGCACGCAGGATGAAGGAGCCGAACAGATTCATGTGGATGTTGTTCCTCATGCAGTGCAGCTTCCTGTGGGAACAGCAGACGCCGAGGTGAAGACTGTCTATGTTTGATCAGCACACACAATCTGGATTGCATGATCAGATGAACACTTATTAGATTATAATGAAGTTTAGAATACCTGTAATCACATTACAGTTACTTTATATTGACTGCATGATTAAACCCCCAGCTCAGGAAACCATGGCATAATGTCATAACGTGTAATCCACTTCATGTTGTTGATAACATAGAATGGGATACAGTTTCTTTCTATTTGTATTTTTATATCAATACAGTATGAGATGATTCCATTCAAGTCAAAGTGACAGGTTTAATGAGGAAATGTGTAATGTAATGGCTCCAGCTTTGATCGTGTCATTTGTGCTGATCTTCAGTGTGTGGTGAGGGACGTGTGTTCGGTAGGTGCTGTATTCACCTGAAGGTGAGGAGGATGGCCAGCGCCAGAGTCAGTGCTGCCAGAGACAGAGAGTATCCCACCGTGTACATGACCCTGAACTTCCTGAGGATCTGACCGTACTGCTTCTGCACACAGACAGAGACGGAGAGAGAGAGAGAGAGAGAGGAGGGTCAGCTCATCGCTCAGAAACATCAGAGTCATTAAACACGCGGCTCACCTGTCCTGGGTCGTCCTGCTCACACTCGCTGGTGTTCTTCCCATGAGCCCATCTGCCGTCAGCGCCGCACACGCGGTAAACCAGCCCCTGATGAACTGCTCACAGTCACACACACACACACACACAGCAGGAAACTCACCAATCAGCATTTTATTGATTTCTTAAACTTTAATACTTGCATACAAAGTGTGCATGTGCACGCTAGATTTCATGAATGTTAAAGAGATCGTTGTTGTTAATGTAAACTAAAACTATTAAAAAGTTCCTGTTTTGGGAACTGAAATAAAGCTGAACAAAACTTAGAAACTTAGAAAATTAGAAATGTTGCTTTGGCAACTGACTGAAACCAAATAAGCTTAAGAACTAAAACTAACAGTGAAACCAAAATAAATTCAAGTGAAATATATATATAAAACACTGAAGCCAATCAAATTACTTTTTATATAAACTGAAAAGCACAACACATAACTAATAGCATTTATTAAAAGCTCATTCAAAATATTAGTAAATAATAAACACTAAATAAATATTATTACACTGGAGATCATGTTGCGTATTTATATACATTTTAGAGTATTTGCAGGTAAATATATGTTTTAATTCACATCATGTCATTAAAGCAGTGTTATTTTAGCATAATTGATTAATTTTCACAAATATGTTTAATTAGTTTTTATTCTTGTATTTTTCATTTTCATTTGAACTTTTAGTAATTGTATGTGTTTTTGTAATTTTTTGGTTATTGTATTTTTATATGCCTATATAGTTTCTGTTTTATTGACTGCTAGTAATGAGCTGATATAACCTGTTTAGAGATGAGATTAAACTGTGTCTTATCTCTCGGGTGCGAGACATGATGAGTGTGAGGAGGTCGGTGAATCTGAAGTGAGGACTGTAGAGTGTGTGGCTGAGCGCTGGTTTGGTGGAATCTGTCATTAAATGACTCCTGTATGGCACGTGTAACGTCTGCATGCAGCGTTTGCAGGTCGGTTGAAAGCACTCCTTTATTTCAGCAGTCTGACAGGTAAATGAGACCATCACCGGTCTGCTCACAGCATAGCTTCAATTCCAAAATTTTCGATTTTTCTTTTTTGCCAAAAATCACAAGGATATTAAGTAAAGTTCATGTTTCATAAAGATATTCTGTACATTTCCTGAAGTAAATATATAAAAACTTAATTTTAATTAGTAATATGCATTGCTAAGAATTCATTCAGACAAATTCAAAGATGATTTTCTCAGTATTTAGATATTTTTGCACCCTCAGATTCCAGATTTTCTAATAGTTGTATCTTGGACAATTATAGTCCGATCATAACAAACCATTCACCAATGGGAATCTTATTTATTCAGCTTCCAGATGATGTATAAATCCCAATTCTGAAAAACTGACACTTAAGACTTTGTTTTGTGGTCCAGGGTCACACATTCCCCATCTGAAGCGCTGCATTACTGTAAATCGTCCAGTCACAGTAAGTTCAGCACTAACATGCGCTTAATTCGGACAGATAACACAATTGTTATTCACTTGCTTTTACTCTACTTTGTAAAGCATGCACTATAAAGAAGAATATAAATAACCCATGATGCTTTAAAGCATGTTGTATGTCAAAAAGTTTTAGGGTTGAAGGTCAGAGCAAAAGTGCATGATATCAGCCCAATCTAGCAAATATCATCACCCCACATTATTTAGTCAATATTATTGAATAACTGAAAAATGCATTGTCTAAACTCTGTAACAAAGATGAGAGAGCCTACCCAGCTCTAATAAAGACTGTAAGAACAACTTAATTCAGCCTGATCAATCCAATCAATAACGATGTCACACTTATTCAAATATTTCATAAATTATTTCTTAAAGAATAATGCATAGACAGAAAACATGGTATTTTTATGTCAATATGTTAATAAAGGCATACTTTAGGTTAAAAACTGAATTTAAATAATACTATATATATATATATATATATATATATATATATATATATATATATTATATTTGAATGCATATTACTAGCATATAAGCACATATTAATGCATGGCCATATTCTAGATCCTTTAACCCTAACCAGTACCTAAACATAACTTCTACAGCAAAACCTATCTTACTTACTCTCAAGACGCTGCACATTAGGAGTCTTTTGAGGGAAACCTCTGCGTGTTCCCTAATCTAAAGTGTTACCAATTACACCCTCACTTCAGGCTGTACTGCAGACGAGGACTGTTATCTGTCTGTAGTGGGTTGAAGGTAAAGTGTGAGTGCTGTACCTTTCCGGTACCAGGGCAGGTACCAGGGGCAGGACACATTAACCATGGTGCCCGGCGATCCATCGGGCCAACACACGTACTGATCAAACGTCCTGTTACACACCGGCCCTGAAACACACACACAGAGACGCTTCAGCGACTGAAGCACTGCATCCTGGGACACATTACCCAGCAGTCACGGGTCTGACCTGCGGCTGGCGCAGTGCTGATGAAGCTCTGGATGCACTCATTTGTGTACGTCCTCCATTGTTCCTGCAGCAGCTTCAGAGACTTCCCAGAAGACACCTACAAACTCAAGACCATGAGCCTTCACACCATCAGAGACACGTCTACACATGATTCAGTGTTTACTCATCTTTTGAAGGAGCTCTTCAGTTTCATTTTAATTTTCGTTACAGTTACATGTTAATAGTTACTTGTTGTTCTAAAAAATAAATATTTCTATAATAATATTTCATTTTGAGGTTTGATAATTTTAGTACTTCAGCTATTTCAGGTATGTTCCCAGTTTTTCTTTCTTCTTTTCTGTTTTCATTAAAACAAACAAAAAAACGTTTGTTGTGGTTTTCTTGTCATTTGTATTCAGATACATTTCAAATTAATAAGTCTATATAATTTTTATTCATCTTTAAATGACTTTTAATTTTAGTTATTTTAGTACATCAAATAAAACTAACAGAAAATAAGAGATGTTTCCTTGGCAACTAGCTGTTTTTTTATGTTTTGTTTTGTGTTAGTTTTAGTTCACTATAATAACCCTGTTTCCAAAGCAACATCTCTCCTTTCAGTTCAAGATTTTTAATTGATTATTCCTAAACAAAATGCTTCACCATAAAATGGCATTAAAAAATAGATGAATAAAATCAGAGAGACTCTCTGAGATTTTAATTGGCGTTCATATGCTGAACGCTCTGTGTTTATCAGAGACGCGGGGCGAACCTGAGCAGCGCTTTGAGATAAACATCTTTCTTCTGATCTGACTCACGCTAATTATGCATTTTTAAGATTTAAAACCTCTCTGATGTTGAAGTAGAACCAGATCCTTTTAAGAGGGTGAAATTCATTTTTTAATGCTTTTTTTTAAAATAAAAATCAGTTTCTTCAACAGGCGAATTACGTCCCCAGAAGGAACCTGATCACATCTCAAACGGAGATAATTTTAGAGAGAAAGCAGCACTCAGAAACATAAAATCCCTACTAAGCCGAAACGAGTGAGCGCTGGTGTGTGTAGTGTTTTCACCTGAGTGTCTGAGGTCAGTGTGAAGAGGACCAGCAGCAGACAGACGGACATTCCTCACCGCAGCTCATCACTCGCTCCTCATCACACCTCCTGCACAAACACACAACACATCTGCCTCAGTTCTCTGGGAGAGTTTGGAATGAACTGCTTCCTCCATCACTGGTTTCTCCTGACAGAATCGGCCGCGATCATTAATCGTCAGGAACACACTCTGTGAGTAACCTCCTATTGTGGCCGAATCCCTGCGGAGCGTTCGGAGCAGAAGAGAGATTTACTCCTCAGATTTCCCACACTGACATTCCTCTGGTAACATGCCATCGTATCACACACACACACACACACACACACACACACAGAATTAAGTGCTGAAAACATCACTGATGATGTGTTTTGGTGGAAGAGATCAGGCAACTTTACACTGTTTTTCCGAAGCAGGAGAACGTAACGAAATCTGAAACGTTTCTGCAAAAAACACGTTTACCAATGTAACATTTTTGGCCAAAACGTTTCAAATTCCATTCTGTTCCAGTCTCTCTGTCTGCCGGATGTGAGTCTCCCAGATCTGTCTGCGAGTTCACCTCAGTTTGCACTCGGAGAACGAGAAACAAACAAACTAATTCAGTGGCATTTAAAACTTGAAACTGAAGCTGCACTTCATGATGCTGAGATGAAATAATAGAATAGGTTTTCTTTTTCTTTTTTTTTTATATTTATTGGAAAGTTTAAAAGTTAAATCGAGCGAAAACACCTGAGAACAGCACCACACATTCCTCTTCCAATGTCTTACCCATGTGGAGGGAGGAGAGTCAAGATGTTGAGGCGTTGAAAGGGTTAAAAGTTTTAAATCTCCAGAATAAACACACATCCTCCAGATGAGAAACAGAGAGCAACCCTGTGCACACGGCATTATGGGAAATAATGTTTTCTGCACACTAATTGAGCTCAGATAAGTGTGAGCAGTTTGCATTTATTCAGTGTTTACCGTGTTAACGGTTGATTTAATTAGTCAATAAAAACCTCCAGCTTTCTTAAAGAGTCTTAAAGTTAATTGTGTGTTTATGATTCCTCAAATCATGTGTTGTTGAAGAGATAGTTGTGCTGTTAGCACCTGCTAGAGCAGACAAACAGCTGAAAAATCCCACATCTACAGACCAGATCATGGAGAGCACACATTCAGAAGTATCTTGGCTATCGGTCACCACTGAGATCCATAGTATCGAAAAAACAAATACTATGGAAGTGGATGGGGAACAACATTCTTCAAAATATCTTCTCTCGTGTTCAGCAGAGGAAAGAAAGTCCTACAGGTTTAAAATAACTTTAGGGTCAGTAAATGAATCATTGGCTGAACTGCCCCTTTAACTACAGCCAGCCATTAACTTGCAGCTTTCATTTTTAGAAAAACCTTTGTTTCACAATAACCTCTGAATCACTAGACAGAGACGGAGAGAGAGAGAGAATTATCATCAGCGGTAATAAAATACAGCTTAATAACCAAAGAGCAAGTGCTGACTGGAAATACCATTTAGTTATTGTGCGTGTGTGTGCGTGTGTGTGTGTGTTAGTTTGAGTAATAGGCTGAATTAAGGCTGGATCTGAAGTGGACTGTGTGCCGAACCTCTTTACTTCATTGCTTTTTAAATACTCTCATTATGTGTAATAGATAAATGAATCGTGTGGAGGTCAACGCTTATTGATTTGAAGGAACTCAAGTACCATTTTCTAAAGCAATTACAATCACTGACACTGAATATAAACAACGTGTAAATCTCCTGCATGTGTGAACCACACATCTCATCTCATATCATGAAAAAACACCCCAGTAAATCCAAATGACAAAAGTAATTGAAAAGCACAAAGCAGAGGATGGATGCAAGAATATTTCCAAGTCAATGAATATAGCTTGTAGTAATTAAACCCATAATTGAAAGAGTGGTTTTATCCTCAAAACCCGAGCGACGTGGAGGAGACGCTGATCAATGACTTCACTAGCTGACAATCTACAAAACTATCCGATGCCGAGAGCTTCACACAGCGTGAGCACAATGACAGAGCGAAGGATGGTGTTAAATGTCACAGGACATCTGCAGAGACTCTGCCTTCGCTGATCAGACAGCAGAAGTTGAGCTTTTTGGCCATTAAATGAAACAGCATTTTGGTGTAAACAAAATACTGCACATTATCAGAAACACGGCGGCCAATCGTGAAGCATGATGAAGGTGGAGGCGTCACGCTTCGGGACATTTGCAGGTGTATGAGGGGAGATAAACACAGGAAAAATGGAAGGAAAACTGGATGGAGTCACCAAGACACCTGGAAGATTTGCTTTCCAGCTGGATGCTGAAACATCAAGCCAAATCTATGCAGGAATGGCTTGAAACAGCAACGTTTGCGTGTCCAACTCAGGGTTCAGACATCAGTCTAGTTCACATTTTATTAGCGGACCTAAATAAGACTGCAGAAACCTGACTGAGCTTGAGATGTTCTGTAAAGAAGAATCAGGAAACATCAGTGAACAGATGTCCAACACTCAACGCCAAAGATGCATGAAGTACATACTGGCACAAGGGGGTGAATAACGTCACTTTAAAGAATATGGTTCTGTCAATCAGAATGAAAAATGCCAAATTCATTCTCTGTGCTTCAGTTGATTTAAACCAACAAAACATCATGTGTGAAATACGACTGAAGCTGCGCTCGATGACGATGGGACCTCTGGGAACACTTTTGGGCCAAATGTACTCAATTGTTAACTAAACACACTTAGCTGGGTAGAATATCAGCACTGACCCGTTGTCTTGTCATTTGTGTCAGCTCAAACACTAATAAATCCACACAAATACAACACTAAAGTGTTTCTGCCCACAAACAACACTTTATTTGCATTGACATTCAGGAATTAATAGTTATTCAGCAGGATGCCTTAAAGTGACAGCACAGACATTTATAACATTACAAAAGATTTACATTTCAAATAAAAGCTGTTGAATGAAGCTTCTATTCATCAAAGAATCCTGAAAAATAAAATGAATCCCAGTTTTCACAAAAATATGAAGCAGGGCATATGATATTTCAGTATTGATAATAATGAGAAATGTTTCTTAAGCAGCAAATCAACATTTTATTATGATTTATGAAGATCATGTGACACAGAAAACCGTAATTTTAAATTGTACAAAATAATCAAGTTTTTACTGTACTGATCAAACAAATGCATTGGTGAGCAGAGGAGACCACACATTTTTTTTATATTACTGTATACTCAAGTGGCCTTATAATCACACGACGGGCAACATGAATCAAAGCAAAGTTATCACTGAGAAGATGAAGGTTAAAATGATCATTTAACAGCAGCTTTTTTTATTGTATTTATTACAAATTTAAATAAACATAATAAATATAATCATTAAAGAAAATGTAATATGATCAATTAAATATTTCTATACTTCTATTCTTATACTGCATATATACAAATAATGTATTTTTATTTATAAAATAATAAAAAGTGTATTATATAAATGTTTACAAATTGTATCCGTGTATATATATATATATATATATATATATATATATATATATACACACACACACACAAATATAATCAATATTTTTATAATAAATTATATGCAGTACATATATTTCTATTTTTAGTGTCAACACAAAAGGGAAGTGAAAGAGAAAGAGAGACTCAAAAATGTCCTTGACCTCTGCGTCCACTCATCGGTCAGCTGAACACGTCTGACAGAGAGACGAGAGATTTCCTGCAGCCGAGCCTACGAGAGCATCCCACGAGAAAAACCTCCTAAATATGTTCCAGTGCCATGATGTGGACGCCAGCCAACATTACCATGCCACATTTATGACAAACCAAACAAGATAAAGACTGTGTGCGCAAACATGTGCATGTGTGTGTCTGCAGATGATTAAGTGATCGCAATGATGTCATCGCTATCCCAGCATTCCACTGCTGCAGATGTTTTCATTACAACCCCAATACACACACACACACACACACACATCAGAAGGCTGCGTCCACATCTTACTCAAGTACAATTTTCATAATAACTTTTAACTCTTGATTTAACTTTTAATTGTTATGCAGACGATTCACGATACTGTATTCAAATAGCTAAGAATATGCAACAGAATGCAAATCAGAAGCAAACTTTGACCTCATTAAATAATGTTAGTGTTATAATGTGCTCTCTCTTTCCCTTTCTGAGTTTAGATCATTCATTAAATACATTTAAACCTCAAAAACACATCAGCATCACCATCATCACCAGATCTTCATGCACTCTGAAAAATAAAGGTTCCAAAAGTGACTTTTCACAGCAAATTCAGAGAAAAAAAAAAATTGGTTCCGCAAAGAAGCTCTTAAAATATAAATATTGTTTTAAGAACATTCCAGTGATCTAAAGCACCTTCTGTCATTATAAAGGTGTTAAAGATTCTAAATGGAACCATCCATACCGATAAAGAACCTTCATTTAAGTATAAAACTAACATTTTTGGTTCCCAAAAGAATCTTTCAGTAAATTATTTTTTTTCTTAGTTTGAAGAACATTTGAACCTAATGAAACTTTTTAATTTTTGTGTGGAATGTAACTATTCTATGGATGTTAAGTGTTTTTCATGGACCCATGAAAACCAACAGAGAACCTTTTTACTCTGTTAGCCGAGGATAGCTGTTCAGGTTCTCCGGGGTGTTTGGTGGTGTTAATGTGGGCGTCAATCCAGCACACAGCTGAGAGACATTAAACTGCAAGCCCTTCAGTTCTCCACGGAGCTCAAGGAAGAAGAATAAATAGGATCTGTTCTCATCTAAATCTCCCATACAGTACACACACTCAAGTATACACTCAAATGCTCACATGCACAAACGAAACAGCTAATGCTTCACTTTCAAACACTGAGAGTTTGTATGAAGTTATTCATGAGAGCTTTTGCGATGCCCAGCTGCTGTGTTAACGAACTTCACTTTTAACATCTGGAGTCTCACATGTGCTGCAGGTCTGCACATCTGCTGTACAGAACGAGGAAAACGACCGCTGGAATATAGATTAATAATGGGTGAAAGTGATAGACAAGTGCCTTAAACGGATCAATCTAATTTACATGTTCTTCACAGGTGCTTCAGCGTTTAATTGCACTTACATGATCATTTCAATGTCAAGTCCTTGTGGATTTCTGCACAGAAAACGCTTGCAGAGAGTTTATTTCATTACTCAGATCTCTGGTTCATTATCTGTGGAGCCTTCCTACACCTGAGGAAAGTGAAGTGTTTCTACCCCCCCCTATCTCTCTCTCAGTCTGGTTTTCTGTCTCCTGAGATATGAGCTCCAGCTCAAACTCACATACTGACAGAGACGTTCAACAATACCGAGTCAAACTGTTAATTCGTTTACCTTCAGTTACATTATCCTCCTCTGAAAGAGTTTCTCGCTAAATTGCATTTGAGGTTTCCATTAACAGATAGAATAACAGGTGTTGAACATCATGTAAAGATACAGTTTGATCTGATGAGCTAAATACAAATGATAAATAGGGCACAATAAGTTCAGTTTTATTTTATTTATTTTTTCGTCAAGTTCCCCATTTTCTATTTTTTTTTCTGTACTCTATTTTATGGTTTAATTAACATTTTCAATTGAAAAACATGTCAAATCAATTGAAATTAGAAACATTTTAACAATTAAATAATTTACTATTCTTAACAATAATAGAGTCCTGTGAATTTTTTTTATTGTTTACATTTTTATATATTATACATTTAAATATTTAATAGAAATGTATCTTTAGAAAATTAATTCATTATTTATTTTTTTACATCAAAACATTTAATTTTAAGTTTTTGTCAAATAAAGAGATTTACTGTATTATTACAAATAAAATAAGAATATAATAATACAAATTCACTAAATACATTTTAAAATTCAATAATAATGTATTTATGTCATAATTCTGGTTTATTAATCCAAAATGTGCCAAATTATATGACATTCTGGATTATTTAAATTATGATTTAATAACTGAATTTGTGTGATTCAGTTTACATGATCTGAATCATAGTCATATAAAAATAGGCATATAAAAATAGATGCAGTTTCATGTATCCCCTTCACTGAAGCAATAAGCCTCTTGTGTTTTATCATGGTGTCTTTTACTTTCTTAACCATGTGAAAATTGCTCTTATGCTCAACTCTAAGTATTTTAAGATGAAATTAACAGCGAGACTCTTTCCTCTCAGTCTTCCACAGCATATGTCCTTCCAGAATCCTGACAGACTGCAATGTCTATGGATTCTATAAGTAGAAACAGTGGCATGTAAATCAGATGGTGACCTGGATGAACGAGAGGACTTCACAGATCCGTGCGCGGCTCGATCGCTCCCAGCCAGATGGGCTCGAGCGTGTGTGTGCTTTGAGCTCTGTCTGGGGTCAGTTTCATACTTTGTATGCTCTGCTGCAATACTAACAAAGAAATCCTACCCATAATGCCATACTTGGAGAAATCCACAGGGACTGAGGGATGGGGTATGAAAGAAAATGATAAAGGACAGAGAAGAAAACTCAGACGGTCAGATCTCCTGAAGAAGAAATGAATTGTCAATAAGTGTCAGATATGAATTCAGTTAACAGATATATGTCATGCTCTGTTTGAATCCAACATATTTATAATAAGTGATAGAGATTTATTAGTGAAACTGTTGACTTTAGCTATCTTTATTGCATTACATGCAAATGGTCATCATTTAAATATATATATATTTATAAAAAAAAAGTTTACATTTTTTCTCCAAAATTTGCATGCCTACAACTCAAGACATATTAAAGTGACAGTGGCCTTAAAGTGACAAATCTTAATGGCCTTTTTAATTTTGGGCCTAAAAAAACTTTTCTATTGGTAGCTTCATTTTAAGCCCATATATGGCTC